>NW_021963997.1:0-5000 GCF_902167405.1 Gadus morhua | reverse complement strand
CCCCCCCTCCCATGATGCCGTGCGGTGGGTTTCACACGTCCATCTCACCAGGAGCCGCTCGCTGCGGAAACCCGATAGTCCAGATTGTGTTCATCTGTGACTCGAGCGCACAAATCAATGGGCCCTCTGAGGTTCGGTGTGTCCCTCAGACTATCGGGGCTCCACCAGCCTGCTGGGGTCACCGTGCAGCAGGGCTGAACCATCGATCGAATTCAAAGCGAAATCGTGATGTAACAGAACGCCATATGCTAATCGCAAAGGCAAAGGCTACGATTGGTGTGATTTGTTATCGTTACTGACTGTAGATCAATAAGATTTATATATATTTTTATTTTACAATACAATAGTTAAATAAAGATGTTGTGCTTCCAGGGCCGTTTTGGTCAGACTAAAGATTGATTCATTGCTTTTTTTGTTAATAATACCAAACATAAGGAACTTAATAAATTAAAGAAATCGCATATTAAATCGCGATCGCAATATTGGTCAAAATAATCACAATTCGATTATTTTCCTAAAATAGTTCAGCCCTACAGTGTTGCCAGATTGGGTGGGAAATTTGGCCCAAACTGGCAACACTGTCCCCATGTTTTACTGATCGTGGATAAAACACACACATTATGGTGATAAGACACACATTATGGTGATAAAACACACACATTATGGTGATAAAAACACACACATGATGGTGGATACATAATGAATATCAGCCCGATCAGAATGCTGTGTATATTAGATACATATGATCAAATATTGTTTTAATCCCAGATGGTAAATTTGGGAGAAAAGGGGGAGAATTAAGTCATCGTTAGAAAGAGATTACAGATATTATAACTCAGATTGTGTGACTGCAAATTAAAAAAAAACGTTAAACAGATCGATGTACACAATCGAATGTGTGTCGGTTTGTGTGTGTGTCGTCTCGGTGGTGTGAGTGTATGAGTGTATGTGTGTGTGTGTGTGTGTGTCGGCGTGTGCGTCTCTGTGAGTGAGTGTGTTTGTGTGGGTGTGAGTGTGTGTGATTGTGTGTATGTGTGTGTGTGAGGAGCGCACCATATGACATTAAAAAACAGCTCGGTGTCAACAGCAGATCTAATTAACGCGATTAGACGCCACGGAGAGACGGCACAACGTTGGTGACTGATCGCTCCAGAGCCCGCCTGCCTTCTCTGCTATCTGCTGGGTCAACACGCCCCCCCCAACCTGATGAAGGACCGCGACACAGAGGGGAAATTGAGTTCCTACCACGCGCGTTCATTTCCTGCCGCAAAGACATCATGAGTCACTGAACGTCCACCAATCCCAGGGGGGAGAAGAGACAGCAGGACCACGCCAGGGAACCACACCGGTCTGCCTGGTCGTGGTGAGTTTGCCCTGGTACATGCATCTGTACTGCCCGTGTCATGCCAAATTTGTACCGGCTGCCAAATTTGTACCGGGCGCGTCATCCATACGTAATCCATTCCAAACCTGCATGGCAGCAGATGATCGCGTCGTCCGTTGCCGGGCAGGTTTAAAAAAACATTCGCGCTCATGTTGCCAAAGAGGAAATAACATAATACAGTTAACGGATCGCTAGATAATGTAATGTTTTGTTGGGTTCCTTAATAAACACACGATGTATCTTGGAACAGACATCAACATGCAGCGCGCCAATCCAACTGCGCATGCTCCGTGTGACGGTCTAATAACTGATGTTGATATCATTACAGATAACACTTGTTTTTACTTTATATTTGCATTGTATTTAATTGTTTAATCAAATTTAGCAAGTAAACTGAGTGTTTAAAGCAGGTCAAGGACGAAATAGCACAATACAGATAACGGATCGCTAGATAGAAGGTTCGCGAATGTTCACGTCATTCGACGCGATCATCTGTTGCCAGGCAGATTTGGAGTGGATTGAGTATGGATGACGCGCCCGGTACAAATTTGGCAGCCGGTACAAATTTGGCATGACACCCCCCCCCCCCCCCCCCCCCCCCCCCCCCCCCCCCCTCTCCCATCCTGTTAGGACAGGTCTCCCGGCCCGGGTTGGGCCAATCACAGCCCTTTATCGAACAGGGAGCGGGTTTAATACCATGATGGACAGAGGAACGGCTCATTTTTATAAACGCCCAAGATGGCTGCCGCTGATGTGTCACATGTTTCAGTGCTCTGATTGGTTGTCGGTGTAGCCAATGGCGTCAAGAGGCATTTTGGTCTGTGCCTGTTAACAACGACTCTTGGAAATGGTCAATTAACTGAGATGTTCAAGACTAGTACGGACTCACGAATTGCTCGGGCGATGGCTAGAAACGAGCAGACGTGGAATTAAAAAGAGAAAGGGAAATAAGAACAGGAATGGGACTGAAAAAAAGGACAGAAGAATGAGTCCCAACCTTGTGTCAAAACATGGGAGCATTGTGCACATTGTGTGTGTGTGTGTGTGTGTGTGTGTGTGTGTGTGTGTGTGTGTGTGTGTGTGTGTGTGTGTGTGTGTGTGTGTGTGTGTGTGTGTGTGCGCGCGTGTGTTTGTCTGAGTGTGTCTTTGTGGTGGGTCATGTTTGTTTATGTGTGTGTGTTTGTGTCAGGCCGTTGTCTGTGTGTGTGTGTGTGTGTGTGTGTGTGTTAGTGTGAGGCTGTGTGGGCGTGTGCGTGTGTGTGTGTGGCATGTTAACTCAGAAGTCGTGCTGTCGTGGGAGGTGGTGTACCTTATTAATGTAGATGAATAGAGACATTCAGAGCTATAGATGAACTCTAATCAGGGCCGGGGTACGGGAGAGATGCCCTTCAACAAACGGCCCCCCACCCACACTCTAGCTAACAAAAGAATACATTGTGCTATCGCCTAGCGCTGCCGGCTAATTATAGAAGCTGGCGATAGCACAATGTAGCACGGCGCTAGGCTACAGCCCAGCCAACTTCTGGGCTGTAGCCTAGCGCTTTTGGTAAATAGTAGACTAATAACGCCTTTGACATAGCCTTGCACCGCTAGCTAATAATAGCCGGCAAACTCCTGTGCCATAGCCTAGTGCTAGCTAATGATAGCCAGCTCATGATTTGTTATATTATAAGCTATCTAGTGCCTGCTAGCTCGAAATAGCCCGCCAGTTCCTGTGTTATGCATGTTCCTAACCTTGTTTTCGGAGTCTTCTCTCTGGATCCGTAAATGTCCCTACAAAGCAGTTATATCACCTTCAGTGTGTTACAGCCGGTGTGATATTTCAATGTGTTGGCCTCATTAACCCACCGCAGGGAAAATCAGTTCTGATCACTACTGTAGTCGGGCAACATCGTTCGGAGGCCATCTCGACGTGCTTCGGGGGTTTTGCTGTTTAGAACGCGTAATGGTACTGAATGCAATGTTCTGGATGTTAGGTACGTTGTTCTACCTGTCTGGCAGATCCGTTCTCAGCTGTTTCTTCCAGGGCTGGGATTGTGAGCGCCAAACCATTTCTCAGTTGAAGAAGGAGCTGGTTGGGGCACTGACTGTTTTTGTGTGTGTGTTTGTGTGTTTGTGTCGGGCTGTTGTCTGGTTTTGTGTGTTTCAAAAGGAGTAAGAAGAAGTTTGACTCATTTCATTCGCGCGTCACACTTTGGTGAATCTGAATCAAAGCGAGCACCGAGGTGTGTGTGTGTGTGTGTGTGTTTGTGTGGGCGTGCGTGTATGTGTGCGTGCGCGTGTGCATGTGCGCTACTAGATCCAAGGGAAGGCAGCTGTCAATACATTGAGCTGCCAATCATCGGGCAATCTTCAGTCCCTGGTTGAAAGACGCAGATTATTGCCCGTAGGTTCAAACGGATCACTGCAGAGCCACCTCTCCACGGCCTCCACTCATGCCTTTGATCTACCTCCCGGTGACCAGGTCGCGACCCTTGACCTTAAGCCTGGGTGAGGGATGTGTGTGTGGAAGCAGGGCATTGTGGGTAGCGGAGGAAGCTAAAGGGCTAAGGCGCCGGCCCTGCGTTGTCAACGACGATGAGGATGATACGAGGACGTTGTGCTAGGGATCTACACGCTACATAGCTATCACGCTACATAGCTATTATGCTATGTAGCTATCGCGCTACGACAGCCAGACCTGTTCTCACAAAACGGCTTTTAAAGTTTTGGTTAAAATAAAAACTGCAGCCGTAGGTGGAAGGTGTCAGAATGTAAGATTGTTGGATCTAAACTTACTAGTGAGATGTGTTCTACGTGTAGTGAAGTGGTAGCTCTAGTAATGGTGTGTGTGTGTGTGTGTGTGTGTGTGTGTGTGTGTGTGTGTGTGTGTGTGTGTGTGTGTGTGTGTGTGTGTGTGTGTGTGTGTGTGTGTGTGTGTGTGTGTGTGTGTGTTATTATGCTCCAGCAGGAATAGAGACAGTTTCACAGACTTTCTGTTCAACTTCCAATCACCCCAGTCCACCCACACACATGCACATGCACAGACACAGACACACACAAACGCGCACACACACACACACACACACACACACACACACACACACACACACACACACACACACACACACACACAACACACACACACACACACACACACACACACACACACACACACACACACACATCCCAGCAGGGTTTATATATAATGAGAACTACTTCTGTTTCCTTTGTCTGAAGCTCTGTCTCTCTGTCATTCTCTCTCTCTCTCTCTGTCTCTCTCTCTCTCTCTCTCTCTCTCTCTCTGTCATTCTCTCTCTCTCTCTCTGTCTCTCTCTCTCTCTCTCTCTCTCTCTCTCTCTCTCTCTCTCTCTCTCTCTCTCTCTCTCTCTCTCTCTTTCTCCTCCACAGTCTGTCCCGAGGGAAGGGTTTCTAAAAACATGATCTTTCAAGTTGTCCATTAAACTGGCCCATACTAGAAACCCCATTCCCAAAGCTAACTCTCACCTCTAAACTACACTGATCTAATCTCTTAATGTAAGACCATCAGTCGTACTACGTGACGATACAACTTCAGTGGGGGAGACGGCAAACATGAAGGGAAAGAAGGTGATATGTCAACAACACGCAGAGTAGA
>NW_021963996.1:0-66246 GCF_902167405.1 Gadus morhua | reverse complement strand
ATCTATTTTTTCTAAGGCCTTTTTCCATTTTGTGGCCCCAGGCCGTTTGCCTGTGGTAAAATGGAATTGGCCCCGAGCATACTTAAGGCATACATCCCTCCAATAGGAATCAGGCTTTGCTTCCTTCATCTGCAAACATCAAATGTAAAACAGGTTAATGTCGAGCTAGGCTATGTGTGTGTACAGACAGACAGATTGGTAGAAATGATACATGTGTATGTATTTATATATATATATGTATGTTTGTAGGTGGGTAGGTATGTTTTGCATTACTGTTTTATTACTATACAAATAAAGTTCTAATAATATTAATGTTATCATCATTATTTGTATTATTCAATCAATCAATATTTTCATACGAAGACATTGTAGCACAAAGTGCTTCACAAAATAAAAGCAGGCGAACTAAAGGATCATTATTGTTAATAATTAAACTTGGCACAATTAAACTTGTTTCATACACCTGTTTGCGCTGTTCAAGCACATAACAAGACTCCATTACCGGAGGGGATGAAACTTGGCACAACTATTTCGTTTATACGACAAATAAATACGTTATTACCTTTCTACCGATGTTTTATCTCCCGTAAGCGGTGGAAAAAATGGCTGCCACTCTAACGCGATGTTCATCGTATATTCCCGCCCCTCCCGCGTCACGTGACCTATACTGTTCGGAACTGTGTTCGGATCTCATTCGAAACTCTTTGATCTCTGAAGGAATATGTTCGGACCTGGTTAAGAGCAGGTTAAGACCTCGTTCGGATTTGTTCGGACCTTTTGTAATGTGTTCGGACCTCGGAGGCAGTCCAAAAACCGGCAGGTACGGCCACGACAACACACTTTAAGAATTTCAAGTCTCTGGCTTTTTGGAACAGGAAGAGTCTGGAACACTTAGGGTAGGTTAAGCCTTGCTTGATCTAATTTTGAAATAGTCTTCAAATTTACTGAAGCTAGCTTTGATCACATCTTGGAGACGGCAGGCATTGAACCTCAGGCCTTCTACATGAGAAGCATACGCTTTTCCGTTGAGAGAAGTCCCCTGTGTTACTTCAATTGTACATCTGTAAAACCGATTCCTGAAGCTTTGCTTAACGATAAAAGGGACAAATAGGTCATCAGTTGGCACTAGGGTATCATATATTTTATAGAGAATTTTGCTTGCCTGCCGCCGTTGTCATTGATGGAAAGTCTATTGCATTGATAGATTGCAAGTTTACAACCACAAGCAAGATTGCCAGTTAGGACAATTCCGTTTTTTATTTAACTGCAAGAAACACTTTTATCACATCTACACCAGATGATGCTGTTGCAAAAAGTGTATGTACTGCTGGGAGTTGAACCCAGGGTCCCCTGTTTACAAGACAGGCGCTTTCAGCAGCTAAGCCACAGTACCCCTATTGTATTGAACCAAAATGATAGCAAATTGTGGTCAAGCACCTCTCTGCCGCCTGCTGTCCAGGAGCAGAGCCACTCGGCCTCCTCGGTGCTCTCCATGGTCCTCCTGATGTCTGTCCTTTCTTTCTAGCCTTCTGGGTGTAGCTAAACGGTGAAAGAGACATCCATATTCTTCATTCATTCCATGGAATGTATGTTTAATTCTGGTGTACAAAATAATTACTATTTTGTACCTTGAATGCTTCTTGTCCATGTCATGGAGAGCTGTATATAGCTGGACTATGTCCGCCTCCTCCTTCATTGACAAGGCAGTGATGGTGCGATTCAAGCCAACTAGGTAGCCTGCAAGGTTATCAACCGCATCCCATCCCACAACGCCCCTTGAGTCACATTGGCTGGTCTGAAAATTGATAAGTGAGAAAAAGAAAAACCAAGCAAATAAATGTACACTCTTGTTTCTAATATGTGAGCAATGCTGATTTTACATTCATTTATCTTATTAAAATGTAACCACATTTACGTCAGTTAAATATTGTGTTTTTGAGTAAGGCGTTACAGAAAGTGTTATTGACCTCTGTGACGAGGGGTCCGGGTTCATCGTCATCCTCCACAGCACCTGGAGGATCACCTGTGTGATCAGTCATGCTGATGGTGTCATCTGGCTCCTCCTCCGCCTCAAGCACCTGCACCTGCAAGGGGATTTTGAAGACCTGTAACCACATTTACTTCGGTCAAATTTTGTGTTTTTGAGTAAGGTGTTATAGAAAGTGTTATTGACCTGTGTGACGAGGGGTCCGGGTTCAGCGTCACCCACCACAGCACCTGGAGGATCACCAGCCCCTATCGCAGCTGACTGGCACAGAATGTCAGTCATGCTGATGGTGTCATCCGGCTCATCCTCCTCCTCAAGTACCTGCGAGGGGACCTCAGGGACCTGATTTGGAGCCAGCAGGTCACCTCTGTTGGTCTGGGCCAATAAATACTCCACTGCTATGCGCTCGCCTGTAACCAGTAAAAACACAAAGATGAAGAAAGGACATACATACACACATCCATCCCTTACATGAATAGCACAATCTTCGCGCAATAGAAATGCATGTCCTCTGAATAGGGGGGGTGCCTAAGAAAAAGAGGAGGAGGGGATGTAATACTCTGGTCAATCAGTGTTGCTCTGAGATCTCTCTTACTAGTAGGTTTCCCGGGTGGAGTGAACTCTGGCACCAGAGTGGAACCAAGAACGCGCTGGCTTAAGTTGCTGAGGTGGGACATCAAGCGGACATCAAAGCTTCTGAGGGTTGAGGCCCCCTCCACATCTACTGCCTCCTTGGCCCGGCCCATGTTCCACCTCGATACTCCCTCCAGCATGTACATCTGTGTGTGAACAGCATTGCACCGCCAGCCTAAGGAACAATAAATACTATGTTTAGTCAACCATTATTGTAAAGTGAATACACATGAATACCCGACAGTGGTCATTTTGTTATTTTGAATAATTACAACACATTCTCTGTCCTAACAGAAAAGAACATTAAAAAAAGAAATGTACCTGGAATAAAAGCGCACTGGTGTTTGTGAAAACTCTCCAGGGAGGAGGACCCCCTACCACACCTTAGGACGTCCAACTCTTTGCCGCCCTTCTGGAGTGTCCCCACCTTCGTGTACAGTGCCACACCTGCAGGGTCTTGGAGGCACTCCAGGTGCTTCTGCTGCACTTCCCAGACATGGCGCATGCTGTCATGGCTCACCAGACGCAGCCCTGTGGTGTCCGTCAGCTCCCACACTGATTCCAGCAGCCCTGAGATCATGCCCCGCGTCTCCTCCACTCCACGGGTCCTCCTCCTGCAGTGCCTCTTCAGTTCGCCTGGACTGATGGTGGCCATGAGCTGCTCCTCAGTGGGAGTATGCCCGCTGTGGCTGCTCTTCCACTCTTCTCTCTTGGCCTCCTTCAGGCGTTGCACATCCTCCTGGTCCCGTGCAAAAATGCAGGAGGAAAGCTTGGCACAGAAAATACCATACAGAGGGTGGTGTTCTGTTGTGAGGCCGCAGTTAAAGCGCCTCATGAAGTGGAAGCTGTCCAAGCGCACTGTAGTTTGCCATGGGTGAAACAGCTTAGCCACTGAAGACACGCCTGTAAAAAACAACATAATTACATAGACCAACCTAACCCTGTGTGTGGTTACACCATGATTAAGCAAATTCCCAATTGCGTGTGTGTGTGTGTGTGTGTGTGTGTGTGTGTGTGTGTGTGTGTGTGTGTGTGTGTGTGTGTGTGTGTGATTTTCACCCACCTGACTGGCTGCAGCAGTCTCGGTCGACATAGATGGCCTCAGGTTCAGCTTGGCCTGCATTCTAGTACCGAGTGACGACGCCTTGGCACAACTCTTCCAACCCTGCACCTTCACCCGACGTCAGAACAGAGTTCAGGACCTGGCCTAACTCGTTTCTGATATTGGACATCCATGCCGCACTGTCCCCGATCCCGCCAGCCAGCTTCTTGGTGATCTGTAAAACAAACACAAGCACTAAGAAGTAAACCAATTTCCTGTTTTGTAATTATACATTTTATATTTTATATAGTTTTTACGCTAACCTTCTTTGTTGAATCCATTTTCAGAATTCTACCATAGGTAGAAGTGATCACTCCCTTCATCTCATCCAGATGGCTGAGAATGTCGTTGGAGTGGACCGTCTCAAACCATTGAGCAAGTGGAAGGGGCCTGAAGGTTGGTGGAGGAAGATAGACAGCTGCAGAGGGGATGAAGGTAGCCATTTTCTTGTGCCGCTCACAGTCCGAGAGGTAGCGGATGGTCTGCCGTGCCCACTCCTCACTGTGCGCTTCTTCCATCGCAGACTGGAGGTAGGAGGAACTGTTTCCACTGGTCCTTGGCTTGAGGAAAGTCACTGCTTTCCTGTCCAGAGCCAGTTGGGTGGTGAGGACAGCGGGGAACAGGCTCCTGTGTGCCACATCCAACTGGGACAGAATATCCTGGCTCCATGGGAAGGGACTAAGAGGGAAGGGTTCAAACACTTGCTGCAACGTGGATAGTCCCCTCCCACTAGGTAATAGCGGCTATCCACATCGATCACCTCCCTGACCTTTCTGTATATGCCGGAGCTGTTCATTTTCCCGGAACATTTTGGGCATTTTAAGGAAATCCCCCACATCCTCATGGGTGCCCAGATGAACAGCCTCTGCCGGTGGTACCACCCAGGCTCAGGACGAGAGGGTTTGGGCTCCAGTGGGGGGTGAAACCAGCAGGCTTCAAATTTCTGCTTGAGCTGACCTGTAGGCTCATATAGACACTTGGCAATCCACACCTGATCTGCCGGTTGGATGACTTTCCGAAACTGATCGGGAAGAAAACCTTTCCAAACTACTGGAGTTGGTTTAGGTGGAGTTGCAGTGTGGTATGGCGCGGCACAGCTATTTGAAGGAGGGAGCAGAGATGGAGTTGGCCTCGGTGGTAGTAGTGTGGGCTTCGGTGGTGATGGCGTTGGCTTCGATGTTAGGACTGTTGGCTTTTGCATCGATGGCATAACGAATCCTGCATAGTGAACCTGTTGAATATGGTTCAAAAGACCAACAGTACCCTCCACCTTGGCCCCACAGGTGTCACACGTCTCCTCAGTATGGTGGTCGGACAGGTGCTCTGAAAAATGTGCTGCCTCCACAAGCTGGTTGCACCCGTAGCACTGCAATTCCTGTCCTGCCACTGATGGCCCTGCCTCCTTGTCTCCTCTCTCTGCCTCTGCCTCTTTGTGGGACCGGGCTCCCCCTGCATCCGTGACTCCTCTCCTTGTCTCTGTGTCTCTTCTCCCTGCCTCCTTGTCTCCTCTCCCTGCCTCTGCCTCTGTGTGGGACTGGGCTCCCCCTGCATCCATGACTCCTCTCCTTGTCTCTGTGTCTCTTCTCCCTGCCTCCTTGTCTCCTCTCCCTGCCTCTGCCTCTGTAAACAATCAATTAGTAAATAACTCACTTACCTTGTGGAACCCACAGGGGGAAAATAATTTCACATACCTTGTGGAAGCCACAGGAGCACTGAAGGCTTCTCCCGAACAGATCCTTACTACCACTATGGCTCTGCAGTGGCAAGCATCGATGTTCTCCAAGGCCTTTTTCCATTTCTTGGCCCCTGGCCGTTTGCCAGTCGAGAAGCGGTAAAGGCCCTGGGCATATTTTATACAGAGGTCCCTCCAGTAGCTGTCTGGCTTTCCTGGCTTAGTCATCTGCGAACATTAAATATAAAACAGGTTAATGTCGAGCTAGGCTATGTGTGTGTACAGACAGACAGAGTGGAGGAAATTATTATAATGTGTGTGTGTGTGTGTGTGTGTGTGTGTGTGTGTGTGTGTGTGTGTGTGTGTGTGTGTGTGTGTGTGTGTGTGTGTGTGTGTGTGTGTGTGTGTATTTATGTAGGTAGGTAGGTATGTTTTGCAGTACTGTTTTATTATTGTTAATAATTAAACTTGGCACAAGCATGTCATAAGCATGTCTGGACACATCTGCACTCTGCCCCAACATATAACGAGGCTCCATTACCGGAGGGGACGAACCCTGGCACAATTATTTCACATCACAAGACATCATTAAACGGCAAATAAATAAGTTATTATTGGTCTTCTGATTCTATCATATCGCCAATATCCCTACACTGCTGGCCGTAGTAGGTATGTTTTGCAGTACTGTTTTATTATTGTTAATAATTAAACTTGGCACAAGCATGTCATAAGCATGTCTGGACACATCTGCACTCTGCCCCAACATATAACGAGGGTCCATTACCGGAGGGGACGAACCCTGGCACAATTATTTCACATCACAAGACATCATTAAACGGCAAATAAATAAGTTATTATTGGTCTTCTGATTCTTTCATATCGCCAATATCCCCACACTGCTGGCCGTAGCCACACAGTTTTAGTATGCACAGCAGTCAGAAGCTCCGTTAGAAAAGTGGCCAAGTGGCCAGGTAACAAGAAAGTTGAAATACAAAGTTGAATATCATGCTGCCGGGACGAGAAATGCAATCGCAAATGCAAGTATTAATCAAGTTTCCAAACCTTTTTCCCGAGTCTGTAGTGATGCGGTGGAAAAGAATGGCTGCGACTTCAGAGTTGTACATATATCTCTCTGTAGCTCTGCTGCGACTCTAAAGCGATAACCACGCCTCCTCGGTCACGTGACACAATTCGGAATCAGTGTTCGGACAGTGTTCGGAACTTGTTCGGACCTCGTTCGGACCTCGTTTGAAACTCTTTGATCTCGTTCGGAATGTGTTCGGACCTCGTTCGGAATGTGTTCGGACCTCGTTCGGAATTGTTCGGACCTTTTGTAATGTGTTAGGACCTCGGAGACAGTTAGAGTTCCAAGTCTCTGGCTTTTTGGAACAGGAAGAGTCTGGAACACTTAGGGTAGGTTAAGCCTTGCTTGATCTAATTTTGAAATAGTCTTCAAATTGACTGAAGCTAGCTTTGATCACATCTTGGAGACGGCAGGCATTGAACCTCAGGCCTTCTACATGAGAAGCATACGCTTTGCCGTTGAGAGAAGTCCCCTGTGTTACTTCAATTGTACATCTGTAAAACCGATTCCTGAAGCTTTGCTTAACGATAGAAGGGACAAATAGGTCATCAGTTGGCACTAGGGTATCATACATTTTATAGAGAATTTTGCTTGCCTGCCGCCGTTGTCATTGATGGAAAGTCTATTGCATTGATGGATTGCAAGTTTACAACTGCAAGAAACACTTTTATCACATCTACACCAGATGATGCTGTTGCAAAAAGTGTAGGTACGGCTGGGAGTTGAACCCAGGGTACCTACACTTGGTTCCCTGGGTTCAACTCCCAGCAGTTTACAAGACAGGCGCTATCACCAGCTAAGCCACAGTACCCCTATTGTTTTGTTTACTTGATACACCAATGAAAAAGGTCTCATGTAGCGTGGCCCGATCATGTGTTAAGCTATCAGAACTGGCGGCTAAAGGAATTCCAATTGAGTAGGTTACTTACATTACACAACTTACTGATGTGATTAGAACACTGCCTCTTCTGTGAACTAGACAGTCACTATGACAGTCCCAGCCATAGCACCCCTCTCAGTTCAGGAGAAATGCTTCAGCAAATGATTGGGAAGACAACGAAAGAGGTCTGCAGTAACATGACATATTTCTGTTGATCCTTTAAACAGTCCCTTAAACATACACTGATTAACCTGTACAGTTGACAGCAGGATTCGAACCTGCGCGGGGAGACCCCGATTGATTTCTAGTCCATCACCTTAACCACACAGTTTCGACATTTCAATTCTCTATCATGTTCAAACATTAGCATTCTGCAACATTTTTGGTAGGTAAAGCATTGCGTGACCTCATTTTGTTTAAAGATTCATTACACAGTAACATTCAGCAATGTTTCGTGATCGGATCATTTGGTAACACTTTATAATAAGGTGCCATAATAAATAGCAAACTAGTCATTACCTAACCCTTTGTTAATATTTGTTAATTGTTACTAAAATATCTATTTGGCACAAGTTAATAGTTTTTTCATCATTAATTAAATATTAGTTGTTTGCATACAATCTGTATGTTAATGTTTTAACAAATAGAAAACTATCTATTAACTAATATTGTATTAATATTCATTAATAGTTAACTAAATGTATTTTTGGCACTAATTAAGTTATTTCTTACATTATTTAAATGTTTATTTACAAACTATATGTTAATATAACAGTTAATGACATATTATTATTTAACTAATTGTTATTAATCTGTGCTTCTGCCTGTCCCAATATGAACCACTCCTCATAGGACTCTTACAATGAAGTTGGTTAAGCTTAATTAATATATTAGTAATATATAACTATCAGTATGGGGGACCCTTATAATAAAGTTGGTTAAGCTTAATTAATATATTAGTAATATATAACTATTAGTATGGGGGACCCTTATAATAAAGTTGGTTAAGCTTAATTAATATATTAGTAATATATAACTATTAGTATTGGGGACCCTTATAATAAAGTTGGAACAGTAATCATTAATTATTAACAAATATTTATTCTAACATTTATTAACGATAGCAAATATTTTAACTCTCACACTGGAAATGAATTATCTCAGCACACACTGTTGGGAAGGGGGATGAAAATACTTTATTTATAACTCTCTTACAAATAACTAGCTTTTTGTTTTCTACTGGAACACTGACCACTGATGGTTAACCTGATGGTCTACTGGAACACTGACCACTGATGGTTAACCTGATGGTCTACTGGAACACTGACCACTGATGGTTAACCTGATGGTCTACTGGAACACTGACCACTGATGGTTAACCAGATGGTCTACTGGAACACTGATCATTAAACTGATCAAAAAAGAGGATCAAACTAGAATGCCAACAGAATGTATAAAATGGTATATCAAATAAACAGAGAAAGAGAGAGGGTTTCAACCAGAGCGTGAGGAAAAGAGAGAAAGACAGTGAGACAGAGCACAATAAAGTGAGGGAAAGACAGAGTGAGAGACAGGCAATATTTCTTAACCACTCTTGAAAAAAAACAACACGAACGGGTAAAAAAATTATAATTATGCTCTCTTTGCATACGGGATTAATTTGCATTGACTTTTTAAGTCATCTATTTTTGTCTGAACCTGAGCATCACCTTTAATGTAGTTTTCGCATAAATTTGCTACATCTTTCAGCTTTGCCTGTTTTGTTTTATCGAGGAGCTTTGTGAACTTGGCAGGTGACGCTGTTGTCAACTCTGCAATGCTTGCCGTGGACCTGACTGTGAGTTCGTTCACCCCTGCGTATGCACAGGAAGCCGACAATTTCAAGCCCTGATTGTATGCTTTCAGGACCTTCTTGTATCTTCTTATCACTTCAAAAGGGCCACAGGCTGCAAGGAGCAAATCATAAAGAAAAACTACATTATGGACGGTACATAAAAATGTGTGTTCACAACGGTGCTATGAGTTGAAATGCTTATTGTATTATTATGTGGCAGCATACAAGACAAGACAGTATTCCACCTAGTTCCTTTAAATAGTTTGTCCACTTTATTAGGGTAGAATTCAAGGGATACGTCACCATTTGGGGTATTACACAAATTTTCCACTTTCCCTGGAGTTAAGTAGCCTAATTGAGATTTACCTTTCTCCAGTTCATCCAGCCGTTTTGAGTCTGACGGTAGCATTTTTGGCTCCAGCCAAGCATAGATCATTGAATCAGATTAGACCATTATCTCGCCCATTAGCATCTTGCTCAAACGTAACTAAGAAATCTGATATTTTCCCTATGTAATACTTCAGTAATTACAAAGTCTACCAACAGAGAATGAACATGGTGACCAGTACCGTGGCTTGCACAACTTGACTTAAAGGGATTTTGTGGAGTGAATCAACCTGTAGCCCTGTTGTTTCACATTGCCTAGTGCTGTCGATAGGCATGAGAACGACAGAATTCCATGCACGGTAGACCAAATAGCGTAACGGCAGCCAACGCTAACTGCTGAGGGCATGTGAGTTTCGTTTTCATATGCCCGCATCTGGTCTACGTAGTAACTATTGCTGTCGTTCTGATACCTATTGACAGCACTCGGCAACCTCAAACAACAGGGCTACGGGTTGATTCACTCCTGATAATCCTTTTAACACATGGAGGGACTATTTTCAGATGTGTCAGCAAATGTCCTAATTTACTATGCTGGAATGAGAGTATAGTTCCATGTTTTATCAGAATATACAATCGCCACATTTCACTATCCACTGATTTTTTTTTTGAATTCTTAGTCACTTTTGAGCAAGATACTAATAGGCGAGATGCTAATGGCCTAATCTGATTCAATAATCTATGCTAGGCTGGAGCTAAAAGTACTACCGTCAGACCAAAGTTACTGACCAAGGTAGAGCAACATAATACATTACAATGGGAGTAGTCTCGCAAAGCCAGACCAAACTACAGCAAGTAGAATGGTCTGGAACCACGCTATTTAGAGCCGTCTATCCGGGGGGAAACTGGGCTGGCCTGTTTTTATTTCTTTAAACCAATCACAATCGTAGGGCGGGGCTAACCCGGGAAGCAGCAGCGGTGCGCAATACGGGAAAGCCAGCAACCGGAAGGGGAGGAGTAGCGGTGGAATCCGACGCTAGCGCAATAGACGCTGTCCATTTCCGCTCAGCCAGACTACAATGGGAGTAATCGTGAATAGTTCCAGTCTGCATAAGTGGGAGTGTCACATAACGTCACAATGTAAACTTTTCAATTAACTTCTGTATGAGGTATGAGGGCTCGACTCTGGGATTTCCCCCCCTCCCCCTTCTGAAAATAGAACACAGAATTTAACAGACATTTGTGCTTCTCGCTTCACTTTTAACCCCTCTAACCCTCTGGTCAAACTCAGAGAAAGGCTGAATGACCTGGAGAAAGGTAAATCTCAAATGTTGAAGACAAGGGGAGGTGGAAAATGAATTTGCTCCATAAAGGATAGATTCAACGTTTTACTAGAGTTTTACCTCTTTTGCGGACATCAGTCACTTTGTGGTGCTTCCTGGCCTTCTTTATTTTGTTCTTTGTCTTTGAAAGTCTGAGTTTTCCCTTGCCCTTTCGTTTCATCTTCTCATCTGAGGAGGAGGAGGAAGAACAGGAGGAGGACCGGCTCATTGACGACAATGATGAGCAGGAGGCAGTGTCTTCCTCTGAAGATTGTTCTTCTCTGAGAGCTTTAGACAGGTCTAGACAGTACAAAAAAACAAAGATTAAACTGATGTTGCTGATGCCTTATACAGAATACCATTTCTTCCTTTTTGTTCCAAAAAAGGTAATATTTTGTGGAAACATGATGTCACATGTTTGAGCGGAGGCGGAGGGGAGCATTTTGTCGTCCTTCGCTGCAGTTGTGTTCTTTCTTAAAACTTTCCCAGATCTGGTGCCTGCCGACATTACGTACACTTCCAAATAAACTAGCGAGCCTGACTTTTTTTTATTTGGTGAATGCTCAGCGCCACCGTACATTAACCTATAACCCCAAGGAAGAATTGGAGGGAAAGAGCCATTATGTACATTGTGCTAACAGCGCTCTCAGTCAAGCATAGATGGGTCTGAAGACATGCTGTGTACACAATGACAGGCTTAGCTAGGAAATTTAGAATCCTTATTGAAGGTTGCCGATCAACTAAAAAACATTTAAAATTAATTAAGTGGCTACAGAAAAAACAAATCCTCAAGCAGAAGATGAAATGCAAAACCTGCAGAGGCAAAATGAAAATGACAAAGAAGTCTTGTGGAGACTACTATGAATGGTAAGTTGGTCTTCTTCTTAAGTTTACTGTCAAATTTACTCTTGACTTTTTTGTTAAAGAAATATATTCATATGTTAATCCACAGGATGTGCAGAGGGGGCTTCAATCACAGGAACAGAGTGAAGCCGTCTATAAGGCACAAGGAGGCGCCCAGATGCCCATTTTTTTGTTTGTTTGACTGTTGCTATGTATTTGTAGTTTTGTCACTACTTTTACTGTATTTGAGTGATGATTAAGGCCCCGTCCACACGAAGCCGATTTCATGGCGAAACCGCAAAGGTCTTGTACGGTTCGGCCTTCCGTCCACACGAAGCCGGCGAATCCGCTGACCGAAACCGCAAACTTCTGAAACCACCCTCGGAGGTGGTTTCAAATCTACCCGGTTTCGTTTTGGATTCGTGTGGACGCCTGAAACCGACTGAAACCGCAAACCATGACGTCATCGCCCCCCCCCCCTTCAATCCTCTAGCCAATGACTGTTAAGCCCGCGGAGTCTCACCCTTTATGCGCATGCTCGCCTCTTTTCTTATTTATTTTCCTTCTGGATTTCTGTAGCAGAAGCAGCGCCCCTTATGGGCCTGGCTTGTGTACTACAGCGTTTCTACAGGTCTACCCGGTTTCGCTTGGCTTCGTCTTTACGGAGATACTTCGAAACCGGATAGATCGAAACCGTAACGGTTTCGCCCGTTTCGGCTTCGTGTGGACGGGGCCTAATTGTTTGTATGTTCAGATTTTAATTGGACCCCAGGAAGACTAGTCTGCCGCTTCTGCGACAACTAATGGGGATCCATAATAAAAAATAAACAATAAACAAGTCATTTACAGGTAAGATTATTACACAATAATGTAGGCTAAGGATAGATGAGTGGAGTGTTTTCATTGTGCGCCTGCATGTAGCCTATGGTAATGTAATTTTAACGTATAGCTTGAGAATGAAAGGGAAGGTGAGAATGAAGTGAAAGGCTCTTCTGCCAAAGTGCACCACATACACCAGCAGCCAAAATGTGACATTAAAATAGCCTGCAGCCTGTCAAGTAGCCTGTCAAATGTGATGTGAAGCCTTGCGATGTGGTGTGAAGCCCTACGCATACCGGCTCTGTTACTAATGTGTTACACGTGTGCTTTCTATTTTCTGAATATTATTATAGTCTATGTGTGTGTGTGTGTGTGTGTGTGTGTGTGTGTGTGTGTGTGTGTGTGGAAGGGGGGGGGGGGGGGGTCTGCTGAAGAAATGCTCATAATTTGTGATGTTTGTTTCAGGTTTTCACAAGGACTGCGTTTAAGACAGATTGACATGATGATGGATGAGATATCAAGGAGTCCGACCTCTCTTTCAAAGATGGCAAAGAAGCTACGAGAAGTATGTATTTGGGCACTTAATAGAAGAAGGAGAAGGAAGGGACAGCGATTGGGTGGAAGACACGAGTATGTGGTGATCGACGAAAGCCACTTCAGACATAAGAGAAAGGTGAGAAAATATTGTTTGAATTTTCATAACATTTACATAAAATATCAGAGTAACAACTACCATAATTAAAATATGCTGGAAAATTAAGTGGTAGACATCACTGACAACAACACACATTGATAATAGTAAAGTACATACACACGCATTGTGCACCCATTCCCCTACACCAGGGGTACTCAAGTAGAAATGATGAGGGGCCACAAAAAATTTTTCAGTGACTCAAGGGGCCATTTATTGGGACCGTGTACGTCCGATAACGTATCATAACATAACGTATGTATAACATTTACAACATTTTATAACATAACATTTCCTTTTTATTAAAAACAAAAATATTTCCTAAAATAAAAATATAATTTTAATTTGGGCATATATTAAAAAAAATAACTATATGAGTAGTTATCTAAAAAAAACTATAAACTTATATATAAACTATTAATTATTTTTTTAATAATTAAAAAAACTTTTCAAAACAGCTCGAGGGCCATTAATAGACACCCCGCGGGCCACAAAAGGCCCGCGGGCCGCTACTTGAGTATGACTGCCCTACACACTGCATTCGGCCAAGTGTCATTCTTCACATTCAGCCCCAACCTACACACACTCATTTACCCACATGTGCCCACTACTCTACCCCGACAGCTCTGCCCCTAGCTCTGCCCATCATCAAAAAAAACCTCCACTGATGTATTCTGTATATTGTAAGGCCCCCCCTCCCCCCTAACGCCTGCTACCACCCCCCACTCCACACACCCCATAGCCCATCACCAGAAAGCCCCCCGCCCCTCCTGCCTGCAAACCCCACCCAGCACTTGCCCATTCGTCATACCACTTCATCACCTTATGCCTAGTACACAACATCATACGAGTTCAGCCTCTGATTTGGAGAGTGCCGACACCCCTGCTAACTCTCCATTGTTAAAACCACATGTCTGGTATTTTTATAATTGGGAGTCTCGAGTTGGTGCATAGGGCTGATCTGTAACTTCGTTATACACACCACTGGCACAGGTAGAGCCTCAGATTACATGGTGACGTCATGTTTAATCCCTTTGAAAGTGTTAACATTAGATCAGGGGCAAGTTCAACCGATGCACCGGTTCTCGCAAATTAATTGCCGATTGATTTACGAGGCAAGTTCTTTATCTGTGATGTCCAAGCCGACCCTACAATCCCTCAATAATCCCTCCCCAATGTCCAACATGCACTTTACATCTTTACAAACTCAATTTCCTTGCATTTCTTACACCAGTAACTATGTGCATGTGACAATAAAACTTTGTTGTATCCTTGTGTAATGCATCCTTTATACACAGAATGTGTTATGCTTCATGATCACTTTCTCTTTTGTTTTGTTTTAATACAGTATGGGAGAGGCAGAGCGGCTAGGGGGTGGAAAAGACAAAAGAGGGTTTTTGGCATGTTGGGCTTGAAGAAAAGTGATGGGAAGAGTCAGAGACCAATCCTGCGCCTGGTGGACCAGCGAACCAGAAGAGAATTTGTCCCTTTGCTATGCCGACATGTAAAAATGGGCTCTTACATCATTAGTGATGAATGGCGGTCATACCGCGTAATTAATGATCTGGGGTTCAGACACTTGACTGTAAACCACAGTATGTGGTATATGGATCCTATTACAGGAAACCATACACAGCACATTGAACGTGCTTGGCGAACTGTTAAGGAGCAGGTCTGGAGACAAAGGGGCAACCGGACAGAAGAACTGTTGTCAGACCACCTAAATGTGATTGAGTGGCATGAATGGATTGCAAAAAAGTACCACAGTGGTCCATTGGGTAGGATTTTGCATGACATAGCAGAGATGTACAAACATCTCTGAAACACATACACAGTCTTTCATTAAAGGCACACCAGGCAACATTTATAGGTTAATTTAACAGCTTCTTAGTCACTGATGATTAAATTGCTAATTACCGGGTGAATGGAGCGTCTCTCACCCATCTCTAAAAACATTGCCTTGTGTGCCTTTAAGAAACCTATTAAATCTTAAAAAAAAGCTATTGGAGAGTTCTTTGTTAGAGAGTTATAACTAAAGTATTTTCATTCCCCTTCCCAACAGTGTGTGCTGATATCATTCATTTCCAGTGTGAGAGTTAAAATATTTGCTATCGTCAATAAATGTTATAAAAAATATTTGTAAATAATTAATAATTACTATTCCAACTTTATTATAAGGGTCCCCAATACTAATAGTTATATATTACTAACATATGAATTAAGCTTAACCAACTTTATTATAAGGGTCCCCCATACTAATAGTTATATATTACTAATATATAAATTAAGCTTAACCAACTTTATTATAAGGGTCCCCCATACTGATAGTTATATATTACTAATATATTAATTAAGCTTAACCAACTTCATTGTAAGAGTCCTATGAGGAGTGGTTCATATTGGGATAGGCAGAAGCACAGTTTAATAACAATTAGTTAAATAATGTCATTAACTTTTATATTAACATATTGTTTGTAAATAAACATTTAACATTTAAATAATTAAGAAATAACTGTTAATTAGGGCCAAAAATACATTTAGTTAACTATTAATAAATATTAATACAATATTAGTTAATAGATTGTTTTCTATTTGTTAAAACATTAACATACAGATTGTATGCAAATAACTAATATTTAATTAATGATGGAAAAACTATTAACTTGTGCCAAATAGATATTCTAGTAACAATTAACGAATATTAACAAAGGGTTAAGTAATGACTAGTTTGCTATTTATTATGGCACCTTATTATAAAGTGTTACCGATCATTTTTGACTTCTACCTTATAAAAGGGATTCATTCATATTCATCGCATCACCTACACTACAATTTGGAGATGCCGAATTGAACCCGGGACCTCATACATGCGAAGCATGCGCTCTACCACTGAGCTACATCCCCTTTGTGTAATAATCAGTACATCTCTACTATCAATACCCGAAGCTTAATGATACAGCCAATCAATAGGTTGACTTGCACTAGGCCATACTAAGAGATGAAGATATTTGGCCTGCCTGCTAAAAGCAGAGGTGGTAAACTGGTGTGGCAGATTTCAATCATGGAGCGGGGGATCCAATGGATTTCTAGTGCATCAGCTTAACCGCTTGGCCAGGACAATGGTGCTTATCGACCTCAAGTCTATCAGCTGTTTCGAACAGTAACAGACTGCAACGCTTGAGGCTGTGGGATCAATTGTGAATAGTCCTACACCCTTGACCACAGCTTGCTTTGATCACATCTTAGTGATCGGACCTCAGCACTCCTACATGAGAAGCTTTACAGATGAGCCGAAAACAGATTACTTCAATTGTACATGTGGCAACCGATACATGAAAGTTTGCTTAACGATACAAGAGGGGAAATCGGTTATCGACTGGCAGTACGGTATCATACATTTCTTAGAGAAGTAGTCTGCGTACAGATGGCAGAACTGGCCAACGCTTGTCGGCAGGCCTGAATCTTCGTCGTGACGCAACAATGTTTTTCTCTTCTGTGGCTGTCAACACTTAGTGCATAAACGTACCGTACTCATATCAATGTGTTGACCGCGGCACTAGCTTTTGAGCGCACACTAGCTTTTGAGCGCACAAGCGCACAAAGCGTGCGCATTTGAAATCGCACGCACTGATTAACCTGTATCGTTGACGACAACACAGTTTCAATTCTCTCACTTGTTTCGAACATTAGCAATCGGCAACATCTTTGGTAGGTTAAGCATTACGTGACCTCATTTAATTAAAATAGCACACACCTGACTTTTCTAGGGCAATAAAATGGAGATGCCAGGGATTGAACCCGGGGCCTCATACATGCAAAGCATGCGCTCTACCACTGAGCTACATACCCTTACTGCCTAATAATTTACATTTTAAACCTGCTTCGGAAAACACCAAGGGTTTTCTCGTCCATGGCATTCAGCACTTGGACCTGACAACACTATCTTCGGATCTATCAGACCTTTAAATATTAACATTTTATATTTGGAGAACATGTTGTCAAATAACATCGAATGCTAAGTGCCTGTCCAGATAATGCCGGATTTTATATATGGCGCCTTCTACATGCTTAGATTCACATATTTGCACTGATTTCATGCAGTTTCACCGTAATATGAGCATGTGTTGGCTAAACAAGGCAATGATTGATCGTATTCAGATAGAACCATTGTCAGCAGGATTCGAACCAGCGCGGGAGACCCCAATGGAATTCTAGTCCATCGCCTTTACCACTCGGCCACAACAACACACTTTTAGAGTTCCAAGTCTGTGGCTTTTGCGAACAGGAAGAGTCTGGAACACTCAGGGTAGGTTAAGCCTTGCTTGATCTAATTTTGAAGTAGTCTTCAAATTGACTGAAGCTAGCTTTGATCACATCTTGGAGACGGCAGGCATTGAACCTCAGGCCTTCTACATGAGAAGCATACGCTTTGCCGTTGAGAGAAGTCCCCTGTTTTACTTCAATTGTACATCTGTAAAACCGATTCCTGAAGCTTTGCTTAACGATAGAAGGGACAAATAGGTCATCAGTTGACACTAGGGTATCATACATTTTATAGAGAATTTTGCTTGCCTGCCCGCCGTTGTCATTGATGGAAAGTCTATTGCATTGATGGATTGCAAGTTTACAACTGCAAGAAACACTTTTATCACATCTACACCAGATGATGCTGTTGCAAAAAGTGTAGGTACTGCTGGGAGTTGAACCCAGGGTCTCCCGTTTACAAGACAGGCGCTTCCACCAGCTAAGCCACAGTACCCCTATTGTTTTGATTACTTGATACACCAATGAAAAAGGTCTCATGTAGCGTGGCCCGATCATGTGTTAAGCTATCAGAACTGGCGGCTAAAGGAATTCCAATTGAGTAGGTTACTTACATTATACAACTTACTGATGTGATTAGAACACTGCCTCTTCTGTGAACTAGACAGTCACTATGACAGTCCCAGCCACGCACCCCTCTCAGTTCAGGAGAAATGCTTCAGCAAATGATTGGGAAGACAACGAAAGAGGTCTGCAGTAACATGACATATTTCTGTTGATCCTTTAAACAGTCCCTTAAACATACACTGATTAACCTGTACAGTTGACGGCAGGATTCGAACCTGCGCGGGGAGACCCCAATGGATTTCTAGTCCATCACCTTAACCACACAGTTTCGACATTTCAATTCTCTATTATGTTCAAACATTAGCATTCTGCAACATTTTTGGTAGGTAAAGCATTGCGTGACCTCATTTTGTTTAATGATTCATTACACAGTAACATTCAGCAATGTTTCGTGATCGGATCATTTTTGACTTCTACCTTATAAAGGGATTCAATCATAATCATCGCATCACCTACACTACAATTTGGAGATGCCGGGGATTGAACCCGGGACCTCATACATGCGAAGCATGCGCTCTACCACTGAGCTACATCCCCTTTTTTATAATAATTAGTACATCTCTACTATCAATACCCGAAGCTTTGCTTAATGATGCAGCCAATCAATAGGTTGACTTGCACTAGGCCATCCTAAGAGATGAAGATATTTGGCCTGCCTGCTAAAAGCAGAGGTGGTAAACTGGTGTGGCAGATTTCAATCATGGAGCGGGGGATCCAATGGATTTCTAGTGCATCAGCTTAACCACTTGGCCAGGACAATGGTGCTTATCGACCTCAAGTCTATCAGTTGTTCGAACAGTAACAGACTGCAACGCTTGAGGCTGTGGGATCAAATTGTGAAATAGTCCTACACCCTTGACCACAGCTTGCTTTGATCACATCTTAGTGATCGGACCTCAGCACTCCTACATGAGAAGCTTTACAGATGAGCCGAAAACAGATTACTTCAATTGTACATGTGGCAACCGATACATGAAAGTTTGCTTAACGATACAAGAGGGGAAATCGGTTATCGATGGCAGTACGGTATCATACATTTCTTAGAGAAGTAGTCTGCGTACAGATGGCAGAACTGGCCAACGCTTGTCGGCAGGCCTGAATCTTCGTCGTGACGCAACAATGTTTTTCTCTTCTGTGGCTGTCAACACTTAGTGCATAAACGTACCGTACTCATATCAATGTGTTGACCGGCACTAGCTTTTGAGCGCACACTAGCTTTTGAGCGCACAAGCGCACAAAAGCGTGCGCATTTGAAATCGCACGCACTGATTAACCTGTATCGTTGACGACAACACAGTTTCAATTCTCTCACTTGTTTCGAACATTAGCAATCGGCAACATCTTTGGTAGGTTAAGCATTACGTGACCTCATTTGATTAAAATAGCACTCACCTGACTTTTCTAGGGCAAAATGGAGGCCGGGGATTGAACCCGGGGCCTCATACATGCATAGCATGCTCTCTACCACTGAGCTACATCCCCTCAGCTCAAGAATTTCATTTTAACCTGCTTCGGAACACACCAAGGGTTTTCTCGTCCATAGCATTCAGCACCTGGACCTGACAACACTAGTCTTCGGATCTATCAGACCTTTAAATATTAACATTTTATGTTTGGATAACATGTTGTCAAAAATATCGAATGCTAAGTGCCTTTCCAGATAATGCCAGATTTTAAATATGGCGCCTTCTACATGCTTAGATTCATATTTGCACTGATTCATGCAGTTTCACCGTAATATTAGTATGTGTTGGCTAAACAAGGAATGATTGATCGTATTCAGATAGAACCGTTGTCGGCAGGATTCGAACCTACGCGGGGAGACCCCAATGGATTTCTAGTCCATCGCCTTAACCACTCGGCCACGACAACACACTTTTAGAGCTCCAAGTCTCTGTGCGTTTTGGAACAGGAAGAGTCTGGAACACTTAGGGTAGGTTAAGCCTTGCTTGATCTAATTTTGAAAGTCTTCAAATTGACTGAAGCTAGCTTTGATCACATCTTGGAGACGGTAGGCATTGAACCTCAGGCCTTCTACATGAGAAGCATACGCTTTGCCGTTGAGAGAAGTCCCCTGTGTTACTTCAATTGTACATCTGTAAAACCGATTCCTGAAGCTTTGCTTAAATATAGAAGGGACAAATAGGTCATCAGTTGGCACTAGGGTATCATACATTTTATAGAGAATTTTGCTTGCCTGCCGCCGTTGTCATTGATGGAAAGTCTATTGCATTGATGGATTGCAAGTTTACAACTGCAAGAAACACTTTTATCACATCTACACCAGATGATGCTGTTGCAAAATGTGTAGGTACTGCTGGGAGTTGAACCCAGGGTACCTACACTTGGTTCCCTGGGTTCAACTCCCAGCAGTTTACAAGACAGGCGCTTCACCAGCTAAGCCACAGTACCCCTATTGTTTTGTTTACTTGATACACCAATGAAAAAGGTCTCATGTAGCGTGGCCCGATCATGTGTTAAGCTATCAGAACTGGCGGCTTAAGGAATTCCAATTGAGCAGGTTACTTACATTATACAACTTACTGATGTGATTAGAACACTGCCTCTTCTGTGAACTAGACAGTCACTATGACAGTCCCAGCCACAGCACCCCTCTCAGTTCAGGAGAAATGCTTCAGCAAATGATTGGGAAGACAACGAAAGAGGTCTGCAGTAACATGACATATTTCTGTTGATCCTTTAAACAGTCCCTTAAACATACACTGATTAACCTGTACAGTTGACAGCAGGATTCGAACCTGCGCGGGGAGACCCCAATGGATTTCTAGTCCATCACCTTAACCACACAGTTTCGACATTTCAATTCTCTATTATGTTCAAACATTAGCATTCTGCAACATTTTTGGTAGGTAAAGCATTGCGTGACCTCATTTTGTTTAATGATTCATTACACAGTAACATTCAGCAATGTTTCGTGATCGGATCATTTTTGACTTCTACCTTATAAAAGGGATTCAATCATAAATCGCATCACCTACACTACAATTTGGAGATGCCGGGGATTGAACCCCGGACCTCATACATGCGCAGCATGCGCTCTACCACTGAGCTACATCCCCTTTTTATAATAATCAGTACATCTCCACTATCAATACCCGAAGCTTTGCTTAATGATACAGCCAATCAATAGGTTGACTTGCACTAGGCCATCCTAAGAGATGAAGATATTTGAACTGCCTGCTAAAAGCAGAGGTGGTAAACTGGTGTGGCAGATTTCAATCATGGAGCGGGGGATCCAATGGATTTCTAGTGCATCAGCTTAACCGCTTGGCCAGGACAATGGTGCTTATCGACCTCAAGTCTATCAGTTGTTCGAACAGTAACAGACTGCAACGCTTGAGGCTGTGGGATCAAATTGTGAAATAGTCCTACACCCTTGACCACAGCTTGCTTTGATCACATCTTAGTGATCGGACCTCAGCACTCCTACATGAGAAGCTTTACAGATGAGCCGAAAACAGATTACTTCAATTGTACATGTGGCAACCGATACATGAAAGTTTGCTTAACGATACAAGAGGGGAAATCGGTTATCGATTGGCAGTACGGTATCATACATTTCTTAGAGAAGTAGTCTGCGTACAGATGGCAGAACTGGCCAACGCTTGTCGGCAGGCCTGAATCTTCGTCGTGACGCAACAATGTTTTTCTCTTCTGTGGCTGTCAACACTTAGTGCATAAACGTACCGTACTCATATCAATGTGTTGACCGGCACTAGCTTTTGAGCGCACAAGCGCACAAAAGCGTGCGCATTTGAAATCGCACGCACTGATTAACCTGTATCGTTGACGACAACACAGTTTCAATTCTCTCACTTGTTTCGAACATTAGCAATCGGCAACATCTTTGGTAGGTTAAGCCTTACGTGACCTCATTTGATTAAAATAGCACTCACCTGACTTTTCTAGGGCAATCAAATGGAGGCCGGGTATTGAACCCGGGGCCTCATACATGCATAGCATGCTCTCGACCACTGAGCTACATCCCCTCAGCTCAAGAATTTTCATTTTAAGCCTGCTTCGGAACACACCAAGGGTTTTCTCGTCCGTGGCATTCAGCACCTGGACCTGACAACACTAGTCTTCGGATCTATCAGACCTTTAAATATTAACATTTTATGTTTGGAGAACATGTTGTCCAAAAAATCGAATGCTAAGTGCCTTTCCAGATAATGCCAGATTTTAAATATGGCGCCTTCTACATGCTTAGATTAACATATTTGTACTGATTCATGCAGTTTCACCGTAATATGAGTATGTGTTGGCTAAGCAAGGGAATGATTGATCGTATTCAGATAAAACCGTTGTCGACAGGATTCGAACCTACGCGGGAGACCCCAATGGATTTCTAGTCCATCGCCTTAACCACTCGGCCACGACAACACACTGTTAGAGTTCCAAGTCTCTGGCTTTTTGGAACAGGAAGAGTCTGGAACACTTAGGGTAGGTTAAGCCTTGCTTGATCTAATTTTGAAATAGTCTTCAAATTGACTGAAGCTAGCTTTGATCACATCTTGGAGACGGTAGGCATTGAACCTCAGGCCTTCTACATGAGAAGCATACGCTTTGCCATTGAGAGAAGTCCCCTGTGTTACTTCAATTGTACATCTGTAAAACCGATTCCTGAAGCTTTGCTTAACGATAGAAGGGACAAATAGGTCATCAGTTGGCACTAGGGTATCATACATTTTATAGAGATTTTGCTTGCCTGCCGCCGTTGTCATTGATGGAAAGTCTATTGCATTGATGGATTGCAAGTTTACAACTGCAAGAAACACTTTTATCACATCTACACCAGATGATGCTGTTGCAAAAAGTGTAGGTACTGCTGGGAGTTGAACCCAGGGTACCTACACTTGGTTCCCTGGGTTCAACTCCCAGCAGTTTACAAGACGGGCTTCCACCAGCTAAGCCACAGTACCCCTATTGTTTTGTTTACTTGATACACCAATGAAAAAGGTCTCATGTAGCGTGGCCCGATCATGTGTTAAGCTATCAGAACTGGCGGCTTAAGGAATTCCAATTGAGTAGGTTACTTACATTATACAACTTACTGATGTGATTAGAACACTGCCTCTTCTGTGAACTAGACAGTCACTATGACAGTCCCAGCCACAGCACCCCTCTCA
Organism: Gadus morhua; assembly: GCF_902167405.1. Classification (NCBI taxonomy): domain Eukaryota; kingdom Metazoa; phylum Chordata; class Actinopteri; order Gadiformes; family Gadidae; genus Gadus; species Gadus morhua. Next base: position 43,015 of record NW_021963996.1, on the reverse strand, counting down.
GTTCAGGAGAAATGCTTCAGCAAATGATTGGGAAGACAACGAAAGAGGTCTGCAGTAACATGACATATTTCTGTTGATCCTTTAAACAGTCCCTTAAACATACACTGATTAACCTGTACAGTTGACAGCAGGATTCTAACCTGCGCGGGGAGTCCCCAATGGATTTCTAGTCCATCACCTTAACCACACAGTTTCGACATTTCAATTCTCTATTATGTTCAAACATTAGCATTCTGCAACATTTTTGGTAGGTAAAGCATTGCGTGACCTCATTTTGTTTAATGATTCATTACACAGTAACATTCAGCAATGTTTCGTGATTGGATCATTTTTGACTTCTACCTTATAAAAGGGATTCAATCATAATCATCGCATCACCTACACTACAATTTGGAGATGCCGGGGATTAACCCGGGACCTCATGCATGCGAAGCATGCGCTCTACCACTGAGCTACAACCCCTTTTTATAATAATCAGTACATCTCTACTATCAATACCCGAAGCTTTGCTTAATGATACAGCCAATCAATAGGTTGACTTGCACTAGGCCATCCTAAGAGATGAAGATATTTGGCCTGCCTGCTAAAAGCAGAGGTGGTAAACTGGTGTGGCAGATTTCAATCATGGAGCGGGGGATCCAATGGATTTCTAGTGCATCAGCTTAACCGCTTGGCCAGGACAATGGTGCTTATCGACCTCAAGTCTATCAGTTGTTCGAACAGTAACAGACTGCAACGCTTGAGGCTGTGGGATCAAATTGTGAAATAGTCCTACACCCTTGACCACAGCTTGCTTTGATCACATCTTAGTGATCGGACCTCAGCACTCCTACATGAGAAGCTTTACAGATGAGCCGAAAACAGATTACTTCAATTGTACATGTGGCAACCGATACATGAAAGTTTGCTTAACGATACAAGAGGGGAAATCGGTTATCGATTGGCAGTACGGTATCATACATTTCTTAGAGAAGTAGTCTGCGTACAGATGGCAGAACTGGCCAACGCTTGTCGGCAGGCCTGAATCTTCGTCGTGACGCAACAATGTTTTTCTCTTCTGTGGCTGTCAACACTTAGTGCATAAACGTACCGTACTCATATCAATGTGTTGACCGGCACTAGCTTTTGAGCGCACAAGCGCACAAAAGCGTGCGCATTTGAAATCGCACGCACTGATTAACCTGTATCGTTGACGACAACACAGTTTCAATTCTCTCACTTGTTTCGAACATTAGCAATCGGCAACATCTTTGGTAGGTTAAGCCTTACGTGACCTCATTTGATTAAAATAGCACTCACCTGACTTTTCTAGGGCAATCAAATGGAGGCCGGGTATTGAACCCGGGGCCTCATACATGCATAGCATGCTCTCGACCACTGAGCTACATCCCCTCAGCTCAAGAATTTTCATTTTAAGCCTGCTTCGGAACACACCAAGGGTTTTCTCGTCCGTGGCATTCAGCACCTGGACCTGACAACACTAGTCTTCGGATCTATCAGACCTTTAAATATTAACATTTTATGTTTGGAGAACATGTTGTCCAAAAAATCGAATGCTAAGTGCCTTTCCAGATAATGCCAGATTTTAAATATGGCACCTTCTACATGCTTAGATTAACATATTTGCACTGATTCATGCAGTTTCACCGTAATATGAGTATGTGTTGGCTAAACAAGGGAATGATTGATCGTATTCAGATAGAACCGTTGTCGGCAGGATTCGAACCTGCGCGGGGAGACCCCAATGGATTTCTAGTCCATCGCCTTAACCACTCGGCCACGACAACACACTTTTAGAGTTCCAAGTCTCTGGCTTTTTGGAACAGGAAGAGTCTGGAACACTTAGGGTAGGTTAAGCCTTGCTTGATCTAATTTTGAAATAGTCTTCAAATTGACTGAAGCCAGCTTTGATCACATCTTGGAGACGGCAGGCATTGAACCTCAGGCCTTCTACATGAGAAGCATACGCTTTGCCGTTGAGAGAAGTCCCCTGTGTTACTTCAATTGTACATCTGTAAAACCGATTCCTGAAGCTTTGCTTAACGATAGAAGGGACAAATAGGTCATCAGTTGACACTAGGGTATCATACATTTTATAGAGAATTTGGCTTGCCTGCCGCCGCTGTCATTGATGGAAAGTCTATTGCATTGATGGATTGCAAGTTTACAACTGCAAGAAACACTTTTATCACATCTACACCAGATGATGCTGTTGCAAAAAGTGTAGGTACTGCTGGGAGTTGAACCCAGGTCTCCAGTTTACAAGACAGGCGCTTTCACCAGCTAAGCCACAGTACCCCTAATGTTTTGTTTACTTGATACACCAATGAAAAAGGTCTCATGTAGCGTGGCCCGATCATGTGTTAAGCTATCAGAACTGGCGGCTAAAGGAATTCCAATTGAGTAGGTTACTTACATTATACAACTTACTGATGTGATTAGAACACTGCCCCTTCTGTGAACTAGACAGTCACTATGACAGTCCCAGCCACAGCACCCCTCTCAGTTCAGGAGAAATGCTTCAGCAAATGATTGGGAAGACAACGAAAGAGGTCTGCAGTAACATGACATATTTCTGTTGATCCTTTAAACAGTCCCTTAAACATACACTGATTAACCTGTACAGTTGACAGCAGGATTCGAACCTGTGCGGGGAGACCCCAATGGATTTCTACTCCATCACCTTAACCACACAGTTTCGACATTTCAATTCTCTATTATGTTCAAACATTAGCATTCTGCAACATTTTTGGTAGGTAAAGCATTGCGTGACCTCATTTTGTTTAATGATTCATTACACAGTAACATTCAGCAATGTTTCGTGATCGGATCATTTTTGACTTCTACCTTATAATAGGGATTCATTCATAATCATCGCATCACCTACACTACAATTTGGAGATGCCGGGGATTGAACCCGGGACCTCATACATGCGAAGCATGCGCTCTACCACTGAGCTACATCCCCTTTTTATAATAATCAGTACATCTCTACTATCAATACCCGAAGCTTTGCTTAATGATACAGCCAATCAATAGGTTGACTTGCACTAGGCCATCCTAAGAGATGAAGATATTTGGCCTGCCTGCTAAAAGCAGAGGTGGTAAACTGGTGTGGCAGATTTCAATCATGGAGCGGGGGATCCAATGGATTTCTAGTGCATCAGCTTAACCGCTTGGCCAGGACAATGGTGCTTATCGACCTCAAGTCTATCAGTTGTTCGAACAGTAACAGACTGCAACGCTTGAGGCTGTGGGATCAAATTGTGAAATAGTCCTACACCCTTGACCACAGCTTCCTTTTTTTTTTTTTTTTTTATACTTTATTTTTCGTTTCATATATGTGAACAACAAACAAGCAAACAAACAAACAAAAGAGGGCTAGGACATGACAGTACACACATTTGGAAGCCGGTACAAAAAAGAAAAGCATAGGTGCAATACACAATACAAATATTTCTCACATTGGAATGGAGTGAAATAGAATCAGGAGTCTTTATGTTTGTAGCGATCCCATTTTTTCCAATACTCCTCTCCTTTATCCTTTTGAAGCCGCAGCACAAAAGTCAAATTCTCCATTGCCTGGATAGAGTTTATAATGTTTGTTAAGTGTCTCATGGTAGGAGGATTCTTCTGGAGCCAGCATTTAGTAATTGCTTTTTTACTTGCAACCATGAAAATCTTCAGGAGGTAAGGTAAATTAGGGGACTTTATTGTTTTCAGAAAAAAGTGGCGGATCTGTAAGTAACGATAAAAATCTTCTTTACCCAACTCATAAGATTGACGCAAATCCTCAAAAGATTTTAGGTTTCCGTTCTTTATTATCCTACAGAAGGAGGTGATTCCTCGCTTAGTCCATTGTTTGTACCTATGGTCCTGTAAAGCTGGAGGGAAGTGTGGATGGAATGCAGGCCAGCTCAACACTCCAATTTCTCTACAGAGCTGATATTTCTTTACTACATCTGACCACATTTTCAGAGAGAAACTAGTACAATGATTATGAAGCTGGTGAACATCATTAAACCTGCCAGGGCAACCCAGAACTGACTGGATAGGTATTTCAATTAAAGATAGCTCAATATCTTTCCACCTAGCTTCATAAGATGGGTTACACCAACATACAAGATACCTCAGCTGAGCTGACAGATAGTAATCTTTAAGACAAGGCAGGGCCATGCCACCCCTCTCCCCCGGCTGTTGTAATGTTGAGTATCTCACCCTTGGTCGTTTATTGTTCCAAATAAATCTTGAAAAATGTTTATCGCACTCTCTGAATTGTTTTGCAGGAATCTCTATTGGAAGTGCTGAAAATAAGTACAATAATCTTGGGAGAATATTCATTTTGATTGTCCGAATTTTACTGCCGAGGTCGAGGGGGAGCAAGCTCCACCTGCCCAGATCATCATATATTTTCTTATTTATCTGTTTATAATTAACATCATATAATTGTGAAAGGTCTTTTGTCAGTGAGACACCAAGATATTTAAGTTGTGATTGGTGCCAATTAAATTGGTGCCTGTCCATCAATTGCTTTGAGGGCGTAAAATGAAAGGTCAAGACTTGGGTTTTTTGTACATTCAGTGTATAACCAGAATATTGCCCATACGTTCCCAGGATGTTCATAAGCAATGGGATACCAGATTCAGGATTTTTAATTGTGACAAGGACGTCGTCCGCATATAGAAAGATTTTGTTCTCTACACTTCCCACATCTATACCCTCCAGAGCAGTCTCTTCTCTGATAGCCTGGGCAAGGGGCTCGATAAAAAAATTAAAAAGTAGTGGACTTAATGGGCAACCTTGCCTACATCCTCGTTGTAGCATTATTTGATTCGAAAGGCTCCCATTAACTTTTATCCTCGCTGTTGGGGAGGAGTACAGCATTCTTATGCATTGTATAAATGAATCACTAAAACCAAATCTTTCCATAACTTGAAATAAGAAATCCCATCCTACCGAATCAAATGCCTTCTCGGCATCAAGGCTGAGAAGGACTGCGCTTGATGTTCCTTTTGTAATTTGATTAATAATGTTTAGGGCTCTTCTAATATTATCGTGTGTTTGCATATTACTTATAAAACCTGTTTGGTCCTCATTTATCAAGGAAGGCATTCTTGTGTTTAATCTTTTAGCCAATATAGCTGCGTACAGTTTATAGTCTATGTTTAAGACACTTATTGGTCTATACCCTTTGCAGTCCATTTTGTCTTTTCCCTCCTTTGGTATTACTGAAATAAATGCCTCGCTCCAAGATGGCGGGAGAGCCCCACCCCTGAGAGTGTAGTTGAAAGAAGCCTTCAGTAAAGGAACCAAGAGTTTTTTCATGCACTTATACCACTCCGGAGGAAATCCGTCACAGCCTGGTGATTTATTGGCTCTAAGATTTGAGATTCCATTATCTATTTCCTCAGTTGAGATTTCACAAATTAACTCCTCGTTTTGGTTTTTACCTATTGAGGGGAGATCTAAAGAAGAGAGAAATGTTTGAATTGTAAGTCTGTCTGATTTGTCTGGCTGTGTATATAGTAATCTGTAATATTTTTCAAATGCACTCTGAATTTCCTCTAATTTAGTAGTTACCTTATTTGTGATAGGATCCCTAATTTTGTGAATTGAGTTTTCTGCTTGCTGTTTTCTAATTCTCCATGCAAGCATTTTAGATGCTTTAGGCCCTGCCTCATAATATCGCTGTTTCAAAAATTTCATTTTTTTTTCAATTTCCTCACTAAGAATTTTGTCTATCTCCTGCTTAACAGGCCTCATTTGCTCACGTAAAGAGGGGTCGTTGTTAGTAGTATGAAGTTGCTCAAGATTTTTTAATTGCTTCTGCAAGTCTGACAGCTTTTTATCTCTGATCTTTTTTAGCCTAGCACACTTAGCGATGATTTTTCCTCTAAGAAATGCTTTTGCTGCATCCCATAGAATTGCAGGACTGACTTCTCCATTATCATTATGTTCTAAATAGGTTTCTACTTCCTTGGCCATTTCAGTTTTAAATGAATTACTATTTAATAAACCAGTATTCAGCCTCCATAAAGTAGTTTTAGGATTTCTATCTAAAGTAAATTTCAAAGTTAAACCTGAGTGATCAGAAATATCTCTCTGTCCAATTGTGCAATCTTTCACCTTATGGAAATCTCTGCTAAACATGAAGATATAATCGATTCTAGAGTATATATTATGCCTTGCAGAGTAAAAGGTAAAATCACTATCGTGTTTGTGTAAATATCTCCAAATATCTATTAGTCCAAGGTCTTGCAGAATTTTATTTATTTGTTTTTCTAAGAGATTCTTTCTTCTCACTCGATTTGTTGTGTCTAATTTAGGATTAAGAAGTAAATTAAAGTCCCCTGCACATAGACATGTGCCACATGTTTCTGCAGCAATGAGGTTAAATACCTCCCTGAAGAAAGAGATGCTGCTACCAGGGGGTGCATATACGTTACACAGAGTAACTTCTTCCTGCTCTATTTTTCCCCTGACTAGAACAAATCTACCCTCTTTGTCTTTATGTTCTGCGATCAATTCAAAACAAACAGAATTCGGAATAAGAATGGCTACTCCCCTTTTCTTTCCTGTCCTGTGTGAGGAGAAAAAGGTATTTCTAAATCCAATTTTCTTAAATTTCTCATGTTCTATAGCAGACAGATGCGTTTCCTGCAGAAAAACTATATTAATTTTTTCTCGTTTCAACTTTGCAACTATTTTGCTCCTTTTGATGGGATTGTTTATGCCATTCACATTCCAAGACTGTATATTATAATACTGCATTCACATTAGTCACCATAAACATGTTTTCTTGTACCTTTAAGAATTCAGTCAAAGCCCTCACAACACAAACAACACAAGATATAACATTCACTGAACATGTGATAAACTTACAGAACAGGTCTTCCATTTCGGAGGTTCTCTTGAAACCTCTTTAGGTTGAGGGGGGAATGCCACTAAGTGGGGCCCCTCAGCAAACTTAGGAAATAAAATATGAGAAAAAAAAAACACTGAAAAAAGTGGTGGCCTATTATGAAGGTCAGCTGCATCGAACCACTGCTATAATAACTTGTATTTAAGGGAGGTCACAGGTTCCACATGAGTCTTTACTGTGCCTTTATGTTTATAGCTTATTTAGCTTATTGTAACATTAAATGAAGGTATTGATTGCTTAAGAACCATGAACTTAGATAGATTAACATATCTCTATGAGGAAGGGGCAGAGAAAATTACTCATCCATTATTATGGCATGCTGGCTGGCCTCTGAAACACCTTCAGCTTCTCGCGTGCGCTCTCCTGACAGTTATGCGCGTTCCCTTCTCGCCGAGTCCCTGCTGTACTCCACGGTAGAAGTTTGTTGATGGTCTCCACGGTGATGTCTTTGGATCTTCTTAACGATAGCGGACCCACTGTGAATCCACGTCTCTTTAAATCCTCCGCGGCATCCTCGGCGTTGCTGTACGTGACCGTGCCTGAATCGAAGTGCACGCGCATCCTCGTCAGCGGAGTTTGGAAGCGGATCCTTTTTTCTTTGAGCACTTTTTTGATGGGAGTGTACTCTTTCCTCCTCTGCTGTACATTCTCGGCGTAATCGTGGTCAAAGTACACTCGCTTTTCTTGAACACAGATGGGTTTCTTCCATGCAGCGAGGAGGATTTTCTCCTTAATATTAAACTGTAGGAACCGTAGCACTGTAGAGCGCGGGGGCGCGCCCGCAGGTGGCTGTGGGCCGAGCGACCTGTGTGCTCTCTCAATTCCCAGACTCCCCTCTCCGCGGAGGCCCACGTTGTCCCCCAGTTCAGTCAGAATCATATGTTCCACATAACGTAGCATAGAAGAGCCCTCTGCGTTTTCGGGGATGCCATAAATCCTTATGTTGTTACGCCTTGAGCGCCCTTCCAAGTCCGTTATCTTCTCCTGGAGAAACTTTTGATTATCAAGCAGTTGGATAAGAGTGTCTTTAATGCCAATGTCCCATTTCTCCTTCCCGGTCATGTTCTTCTCAATTTCTCCCAGTCGTTCCGCCACCTCCTCTATTTTGCCGGTAGCGGCACTCACTTGTTGGTTAATTACGGTAGTCAGCTCGTTCAGTTGCTTTTTCATGTCTTCTTTAAAGCTTGTTCTTACTTGCGACAGTTCTTTTTTCATTTCTGATTTAAGATCCCGCATTCCAGCGGCTACCACCTCACTCACCACTCTCCTCATGGAGCTGAGTGTGGCAGGTGCAGTCTCATCCTCCGTGTCGTCGCCATTTTCACTGCGAGTTTCGCTACTGCTAGCATTGCCGTTGTTTCGAGTTTCTCGGTCGGTTTGACTCTGAGACCTGGCTCCCTCCTTTTTCTTTTTACCCCCACCAATCATTCTTTGAGTTTAACTCACTTTAGCCGTGTTAAGAACTTGAATTACGGGGTATTATTTATGTCGATGCAGGAGCTCCTTTCTATGCTGCCATTCTAGTTGCCGGGCCACCGGAAGTCCCACCACAGCTTGCTTTGATCACATCTTAGTGATCGGACCTCAGCACTCCTACATGAGAAGCTTTACAGATGAGCCGAAAACAGATTACTTCAATTGTACGTGTGGCAACCGATACATGAAAGTTTGCTTAACGATACAAGAGGGGAAATCGGTTATCGACTGGCAGTACGGTATCATACATTTCTTAGAGAAGTAGTCTGCGTACAGATAGCAGAACTGGCCAACGCTTGTCGGCAGGCCTGAATCTTCGTCGTGACGCAACAATGTTTTTCTCTTCTGTGGCTGTCAACACTTAGTGCATAAACGTACCGTACTCATATCAATGTGTTGACCGGCACTAGCTTTTGAGCGCACACTAGCTTTTGAGCGCACAAGCGCACAAAAGCGTGCGCATTTGAAATCGCACGCACTGATTAACCTGTATCGTTGACGACAACACAGTTTCAATTCTCTCACTTGTTTCGAACATTAGCAATCGGCAACATCTTTGGTAGGTTAAGCATTACGTGACCTCATTTGATTAAAATAGCACTCACCTGACTTTTCTAGGGCAATCAAATGGAGGCCGGGGATTGAACCCGGGGCCTCATACATGCATAGCATGCTCTCTACCACTGAGCTACATCCCCTCAGCGCAAGAATTTTCATTTTAAGCCTGCTTCGGAACACACCAAGGGTTTTCTCGTCCATGTCATTCAGCACCTGGACCTGACAACACTAGTCTTCGGATCTATCAGACCTTTAAATATTAACATTTTATATTTGGAGAACATGTTGTCAAAAAACATCGAATGCTAAGTGCCTGTCCAGATAATGCCGGATTTTATATATGGCGCCTTCTACATGCTTAGATTCACATATTTGCACTGATTTCATGCAGTTTCATTACAAATGATAACGTCTCCTACTCCAGAGTTCAAAAGCAAGACATCAATACAAATAATACATACAAATGAACCTAGCTCACCCCCAAGGGAGAGCTCAATCACGCAAAACAGGACTCAAAATTTTATGTGCTGCCGCGCCCCCCCCCCCACCCCCACAGGGAGGCCAGTCCCCGCACCCCAACCGGAGCAAACCACCGAAAGGCCCCCCCAAGCGCGACAGCAACATGCGGGCACATATGCGCACCCGACCCGCGGAGGGCGGGCACCCCCCACGGACTGAGCACACAGACACACATACACGCCACTTGCCGCACCCGAAAGACCCCCGCGGCCATCCACCCCGCCCGGGGAGCAGGACCCGACCCAACTGCAGGAGAGAGAGCACAACAACACACCAGTTCACTCTTTAGATTGAAAAAACAATTCCTTACCAATTAAACAAAATCACTCCCCCCCTCCCTCTCATGAATAAAAGAGGTCCCACTGATAAAGTACTCTTTCACAACCCTCCCCTCCATACGTGCACATCAGATCCACATCCCCGCTTCATAATGGATTTAAACAGTTGTATGACATTCACCTTCCGTCCCTCAAAGTGCGCATAGTTCCTTCTCAACAGGACCGCGAGTCTGGCATGACTTTAAAAACAAAATTGCACAAATTAAAATGTACCCCTTAATCAGAGGTATATAACTATCAAAACAAAGTATCACGTATTCATCTAAATATTTAATTTTTGGGATGATGTCCTATAATAGGTTTCCCTGATTCTTGCAGGAGGACTGTCGGCCTGTGACTCCAGGGCGACATATGGAGGGGATTTTTCTTAACAATTCTCACAGCTATAATATGAATTTGTCGAATAAAAAAAAGCCTAGGCCTAATTGTGTCACTGACATAGTGGTTATGTAAGGGATAATGGACAACACGCACTTGACTATAGGTTAATGTACGTTGAACGTGTGGGGGCCACCATTGAACTTGAAACACAGACACACTGCGCAACAGTAAATGCACGGCTCCTTTGTGTAGCATGCCTACATACGGTCCAACAAGGACAATCAAATGACGAATAACCTCTGAGAGTCTGTATCTGTCATAAAGAATATTGTCAGACAATGCCAAGGGATCGGTTCTGTCCCGAAAAAAACCCTCTCCAAAAGAGACGCCTGTACGATAAGTGCGCCGAGGTCCACGGGAACACCCACAAATGGTGACGTCATTGTCGGCGGAAGGGGCTAGGAAGCTGTGCACGCCGATTTAAATAGCCGATCTCCGGCTAGACTAAGCTGAAAACCTGCTCCCGACCAGGTTTGGTTGCGAGCGTAAGTCACCATGGTGATACAGCAACGCTAAAAGAGATCGACTTTCATGGTCCAGCTAGCCCAGGCTTTGCGCTCAACATACCTCGCTAAACCCTCTAAATCGAGCTTCGTAGTACAGGCCCAGGTGTTGTTTGTCTGCAAATACTCTGCCTCAAGCAACAGGATTGGTGGAAACGTATGAAGTGAATGAAATATAATCCCAGTTCACCAGATCTGAGGTCTGAGGTAATTAACCACCTGGAACTTGGTGCGTTTCCTGGAGCTCCGACGACGGCAGGACGGGTGTTTACCTGGTCGATAAGACCCTGAAACCCAGAACCCATTGGCGTCTCTATGCTGTTTTATTTCGGGGCTAAAGCCCCAGATATTATTTAATTAGCCCTGAGTATAATTTCTGGGTGAAATAAATAAAAAAAATACAAATATTTATCAGTAGCCTAGCCTAGATAGTCCATATGGCAAGAGAATGAACAGTTTCAAAATATAACCTGTTTACTACCTCAAGTGAATTAACCTATCCTGTCCCCCAGTCAGATCCGTGTGTGTGTAAGGTCTGTCTCACTTGTATTCATTTTACTCTGAAATAACTTGAATGGAACTTAAGATGTTTTGGGGGATGAGCAGCACAGCAGTCAGGCAGCTATTTAAAGCTATAATAAACTGTGGATTTTGTTTATTTAGTTGAAGCATTCTGAAAAAATGTGCATGCAAAATAATGCATCCATCACCTCTTCATCAGTGTGTGGAGGGAGGATATGACCACACACACAACAGTGGAGGTCTCCATCACCTCTTCATCAGTTTGTGGAGGGAGAATAATTACCACAACACAACAGTGGAGTCTCCATCACCTCTTCATCAGTGTGTGGGAGGGAGGATATGACCACACACAACAGTGGAGTCTCAATCTGTGTGTCTAAAGTAAGTCTGGTTTTCATGCGTCCTATCATCACCAGTCCCATCTTTGTCCACTGGGTGGTGCTTGAGAGACTTATTCAACTTGTGCTCCAGCAGCTGCTCTGTGTGGAGAAGCTTTAAGGTTGAACTTTAACACTAACTTAACCTCTTTGTTATTCACTTTATGTCCCCTCTTTGTGGTTCCAGTCTTTACTAAAGGCCTTAGCTGTTCAACAACCCCATAACAGCTAGTTAATGAATAAACTAATATCTCTGACAATTTGACCCAGTTATAAGAACACCTGAAGTAACTGATTAACTAATATCACTGACTATTGACCCCAGTTGTAAGATGAGCTAATGAATAGCTCCCATGACTGTAGGAGCCTATTCCTTTGCATCGTGTGTGGTGTGTGTGTGTGTGTGTGTGTGTGTGTGTGTGTGTGTGTGTGTGTGTGTGTGTGTGTGTGTGTGTGTGTGTGCGTGCGTGTGTGTGTGTGTGCCCAACCCCCCACACAGGCTGTCCCTCTAAGAAAAGGTGGACCTGAAGAAGTCACGCTCTTCACGGTCCCCTCACGACGGAGGCTCTGTCGCGACGTCGCCCGTCAGCTCCTCCACGTCCAGAGACAGGTGTGTGTGTGTGTGTGTGTGTGTGTGTGTGTGTGTGTGTGTGTGTGTGGTGTGTGTGTGTGTGTGTGTGTGTGTGTGTGTGTGTGTGTGTGTGTGTGTGTGTGTGTGTGTGTGTGTGTGTGTGTGTGTGTGTGTTTGGAGTCGTCAGCGGCCCCTGCCTGGAGAGTTATCCCACTGTTGTGTGTGTGGTAATATCCTCCCTCCACATACTGATGAAGAGGTGATGGAGACTCCACTGTGATGTGTGTGTATAACATCCTCCCTCCACACACTGATGGTCAACCTGGATGGTGGTTGTCCCGAGCTATATACTATACAGACTATATAGATATTGTAGCAGGCCAGTGGGTGTGGGGTTTCCACGCTACCAAGTTGAGTAGACAAATGACGCAACTCACAGAGCAGTTCCAAGCACAGAATGGTTCATTTACCTTGTAAATGAAACCAGGGTGGGAAAAGGGTGTTATATGATCCTGTCCAACACTTTCCACCTCTCTCTCTCTCTCTCTCTCTCTCTCTCTCTCTCTCTCTCTCTCTCTCTCTCTCTCTCTCTCTCTCTCTCTCTCTCTCTCTCTCTCTCTCTCTCTCTCTCTCTCTCTCTCTCTCTCTCTCTCTCTCTCTCTCTCTCTCTCTCTCTCTCTCTCTCTCTCTCTCTCTCTCTCTCTCTCTCTCTCTCTCTCTCTCTCTCTCTCTCTCTCTCTGCTTCCAGGCGATCACACAGATCCTGCCTGTCCTTTCCTAACCCTAGCTTCCCTAGCTCCAGCTCCTCTTCCAACTCCAACTTCAACTCCCCAGATGTCTGTTTGCTAGCCCTCTTAACCCCCAGCACCACCTATAGGGAGGAAGTCCATATATGGCTTGGGGGTGGAGCCAGCAGGTTGCCAGACCTACCACTCCCCTCACTCCTCCCTGGCGTCTGCCACAATATATAGTGTGTGTATATATATATCAAATAAATGATTGTGATGTAATTGTTCGATTAGCCGATTTCATTTGACGCCTCAAATAGTGACTTAAATAGGCCTATTTGCTTTACGGTAAAAAAAATAGACGGAAAATGAAAATGCCAAAATTATTTGTATGCTTTATTTTGCATGCAAATTGTTTCATAAGGTTTTACCTAAATAAACAAAATACAGTTTATTATAGCTTTCCATAGCTGCCTGACTGCTGTGCTGCTCATCCCCAAACATCTAAAGTTCCATTCAAGTTATTTCAGAGTAAAATTAATACAAGTGAGACAGACCTTACACACGTACACACACGGATCTGACTGGGGATAGGATAGGTTAATTCACTTGAAGTGGTAAACAGGTTACGTTTTTAAACTGTTTATTCTCTTGCCAGAAGGACTATCTAGACTAGGCTACTTTTGAATATTTGTAATTTTATTTATTTTACCCAAAAAATTATATTCGGGGCTAATAAAAATGATTAATGTATTAAACAATGTAGATTGTTAAATGCATGAATAGGCTTGAATTTAGTAGTAACATGGATGTTTTATATTTTTACAAAATGGATAATGTGAACATTGCCGAATAACATTCATCATGTATATTAAATGTATTGCAGGAGTTTAGCTTGACATTAACCAAGTTAAAAGGACAATTAATGAAGCGCACCAAACATGCAGAAGTCAATGTAGGATTTGAATAGACAGTATAAACAAAAACACCTGACAGAAGATTAATGCATACATTTACAAAGGAAAGCAGAGGAAACCATTTTCCCAAATGAATCATTGCAAAATGTCCATTCAGAAGGCAGGTGAAGAGGTTTGTGTTAAAGCACTCCTCCCTGACCAGCTCTGTCCCTGACTCTAAACCCTGACTCTCAACCCTAACGCTGAACCCTCTGAGGGCAGGAAGACGCTCCTTCAGAGTAAAGGTTCAAGAAGACACTCCTTCAGAGTAAAGGTTGAAAAATATATTTGTGTGCTTTATTATGCATGCAAATTTCTTCATAATGCCTTACCTAAATTAACAAAATACGCGGTTCATTATAGCTTTAAATAGCTACCTAACCGCTGTGCTGCTTTCAAGTTATTTCAGAGTAAAATAAATACAAGTGAGACAGACCATACACACACACACACACGCACACGCACACGCACACGCACACACACGCACACACACACACACACACACACACACACACACACACACACACACACACACACACACACAAGGATCTGACTGGGGATAGAATGAGTTAATTCACTTGAGGTGGTAAACAGGTTATGTTTTTAAACTGTTTATTTTCTTGCCAGAAGGACTATCTAGACTAGGCTACTTATTATATATATATATTTTTTACCAATAATTATATTCAGGGCTAATTCAATAATATCCCGGGCTTTAGCTCCGAATAAAATGGCATAGTGATGCCACTGGTCAATGCATTGTGTGTGTGTGTGTGTGTGTGTGTGTGCGTGCGTGCGTGCGTGCGTGCGTGCGTGCGTGCGTGCGTGTGTGTGTGTGTGTACCAGTATCCACTATAAGCGGGTGGGTAACTTGGAGGCAGGCTGTCCGGCCCACCCAATTAGAAGCAATGCATGGTAATGGTATATTCTTTAGTATTAATTAATTGGCTGAATTTGATTTGACATTTTCATGGACAGCAAACGAACAGCTCCGTCCGATAGTGGGTCTGGACTTCCACCAAAATGTTTTCATTCATTTTCTTCTATTTTGATTGGGTGGGCACGGCGCACATTTGGGTGGGCTGAGCCCCCCCTTGCCCCTGGCTACCGCCGGCCCTGCTACAGACCTGACCCCAGCCCCTATGGACCCCCGGTGGGGGGCCCGGAGCCTCACCGACCCAGCCACTACACCTTGGGGACCAGGACTCCGGAGCTGGCCCTCCCGCTGGGCCTGGACTGGAGTCTCTTCTGACCAGGTCGCTGCTTTTACCGCGTTCTCCGAGTCTGCTTCATCCCGTCGTGTGCTGCGTGCGGAACACGTCCGTCGGCCCAGGGGCGTTTTGAGGCGTTGTACGCGCCTTGTTTTCACGGGTCCGTGCCCGTACGTCATCTAGCTCCATTCAGACTTTTCTTTCACTTTCTTCCAACTCCAGTTTAGAATCAGTAGGGAACAGGTTGCATGCGAGTTGATGAATGCGTTAATAGTGTCCACTAGACCACTAGATATCAACTAGACTACACCCACTGCTGGTCCTCCACCAACACCACCCACCACAGCGGACCTCAGTCCTCACCACCCCCCCCCTCCTCACCCCCCCTCTCCACCTCCTTCCTTTTGTTCTAGACCATCAAATGTAGATCAACCCAGGCCCCCCCCCCACCAAACCATTGGTACCCCCCTATCCTAACGGGAAAGCCTCCCTGTGGGCTCTGGCCATTAGGAAGCCTCTTATCATTATGGGGGATTCTAACATCGCCCCCACCCCCACATTTAAACGGTCGGAGGTTCAGGCCCACAGTTTCCCGGGAGCGACCCTCAGACACCTCACTGCGGTCCTGCTTAGATTCCCCTACCCCAGGCCTGGCATCAGACCGGTGGTCTTTAGGTAGACATAAACAACGGTCTTAGGGAACAAACAGCCGTTACCGTTATCAAAGACATCGACGACGCGTTGGAACAGCCAGAGCTAAAGTCCCTCAGGCCCGTCTCGTCATTCCTCTCCTCTCTGTTTCCATCGAGCTATCCCTTCACCAGCTCCACTGCACTGAGGCCTTCAGCAGCTTTGTGAGAGACAGCATAGAGGAGGTGGACCCCCGATGCGGTCACCTTAAACAACGGTCTCTCCTTCAACTCCAGACGACCCAGGACAGCGTCCATTGGGCTCGGGGACGGGGGTTAGGGCTATGCTACCCATAACCCTAACCCTTACCCTCTTATTCATTGGAGGCTTTCTTTTATGTGGAAGGATGGTATGGATTTGTGAATGGTTTTACTATGTCTTATTTATCTTTATTTATATTCCTATTTATTAATTAATTTAATCTATTTTGCACTTATCTGCCAGCACTTATCTTTGCCCTGTGTGTTTTTAATACTTCTTGCATGATTTTACCATGTTTTATGCTTTTACCATGTTTTTTATATATATATATATATATATGTATGTATGTGTTTGTGCAATTTTGGGGTTCCTTTATTGTTCACCCATGACTTCTACTGAGATTGCAGTGTGCTCCTTTTTATTCCTATATTTTGTATAAATGCGCATGATTCACTATTAATGAGAGGAAGTGTATGGATGGGTCTGGATGTGTGTGTGTGTGTGTGTGTGTGTGTGTGTGTGTGTGTGTGTGTGTGTGTGTGTGTGTGTGTGTGTGTGTGTGTGTGTGTGTGTGTGTGTGTGTGTGTGTGTGTGTGTGTGTGTGTGTGTGTGTGTGTGTGTGTCTCTCTTGTTTTGCCCTCTACCCCCAGCACCTTGCCAGGGTTGACAGATGGTATAAACTCCTCTCCATCAAACCACGCAGACGAGAAGTTGCAGTTCACTCTTTATGGTGAGGTGAAGTAGGGTGAAACTGAGGAATGGAAGCACAGCATTTCAGTATGAGAATAACAGAATGCTGTAAAATTAGCTTAGCTACTAAGTTAGCTTGCTAGCGTAAGAACATCCATCCATCTAATTTGTTTACAAAGTTTCCTTAATCTCATTATACATCAAACCCCCTTAACATATCAATACAGATAACGTACCAACGATACTTACAAAGGCCAACTTGAAACCAGAGGAGACGCAATTATGAAGACGAGTGTGAGGACCATGCTTTCCGATCAAGTGAATGTAGTGTAATGGAGTGAAAGGCATGCATATCGGAACGTATTCCAGAAAGATACCAAAGTTCGCCAGTAGGTGGCATCACAGGACCATCAATAAACATAAAAGACTGAATTACACAGGAGAAAACATACATGTAACAGAACACATATGTTTATATATATATATATATATATATATTTCTATGCATGCGTGTGCGGGCGGGGTCCTCAGACCCCCCCTTTTATTTACTCTGATGTACTTTTCATCCTTTCCAATAGAAGTGTGTTTCTATGGGCCCGTTGGCTGTGTCACCGTCAGCAGTTACCAGGGACCGTCCTGCCGTCGCCTCTACCCACCACGGGACCACCACCCTCTCCGGCTACCCACCACGGGACCACCACCCTCTCAGGCTACCCACCACGGGACCACCACCCTCTCCTCTACCCACCACGGGACCACCACCGTCACCGTCAGCAGGTCAGAGCCCCCTCACAGCTTCACCCTTTTGAAATACATCTATCTTTATTGAAGTGTATTCACCCTGGAGGCCTACCTACACCAATCGCACCAACACCACACAGCCACACTACCACACACACAACAGACGCACGCTACCTCCCACACCTACATCCCGTTATAGACCCCCCAGCCTTCAGTATAGACCCCCACACACCCACCATCACCACAATAGACCCACACACACATATCAAACCACAGAGACCACCTCCACCATCAACCCGTCCACTCCTCCCACCACCACCAACACACACCCGGTACATTGCACCAGACGGCCCAACCCGTGGAAAAGACAAAGTATATTTTAAAATACTCCAGGCCCTGCACCACAGGGACACAGCGGACAGAGCGGTGTCCTCCCGGGAACTCCCCAGGGGGATGTTACAACAGGTCCACAAATGATCACACTTCATCAAACCCATCACCCACAGCCACCACATCACAAAGAAATAATGACAACACCAACACCTGGATGCACAATGACACGTTGATCCTAAAAGAACACTACACACACACAATAGACCAACTCACACAAACACCCCAGCCCACCAACACACTCTCACTTAAGATCGCCACCAACTGGGCACACAAGAGATTGGGCCACAGACTATTACCCACCACCTTACATCAACTAGAACACACACTACTCCATACACCGTCCGCCCCTCACTCACCACTCATCACCAACCCACACCCCCTCAACCTACTCCCCCCCTCCCCCATACCGACCAGTCCCCATACCACCCCACCTCGAGCCTGGACCTTCCCCTCACCGACACCTCCACAGCCCTCACTCAGCCACACAGACCCCCCCCCTCCCCCCTCCCTCTGTCTCCCCAACCAGCACCCACACACACCCTAGATCACTCTATTCAGGCCCACGTCAGTCAGAAATCCTCTCACCAGATGAACCTCCGTCTCAGAGGACCGAGCAACAACCAACACACCACCATACACCACCCTCTCTCCAGAGTTCCCCCTCACTCCATCCAGACACTTGCATCCAACCTCTCCCACTCCCAACCTACGCCACTCAACAGCTACATAGTCACTGATCTCAGTCCCCTACTAGAAACTCCCCACGACACCTTCACCACTCAACCTGACAACATACACTGGACACCAAACACAGCACAACACATCCTGGGACTGTAAGCTCCCCGGGGTCCGGGGCCCCGGACCCTGACTACATCATGCAATCCCAATCTGAAGCCCCCTCTAATAACACCAAGTCTCCTCCGCCGTCCGTCCAGTCCACGAGCACACCCTCACAGCGCACTGTGCAGCTTAGACTCCACCGCGTCCTTAATTCGGTCTCGTTAAGTCACCTCACCGTCACTCCCGAGCGCCGACGGCCGAGTGGAACCACCGACCCCAAGCCTCGATCGAACAAGACGATGTTCAAAAGGACCAGACACGATCCCACGGGGCATAAAGTTAGGGATTGGACTATTTGATCCATCCAGCCCGTAGTGATCATCGGTGACTCAACCCTGAGTCGGTTCCTTCCCCACACACACACAGACGTCCACATGGAGAGTTATCCCGGTGCCAAATAGCAACACGTCACACAGGTCTGAGATAAACATCCAAGATCCACCCCAAAGATTCTGGTGCTCTCTCTGGGCCTCAACCACAGGGACAGCCTGTTGGAGCCGGCCGCCAGGACCCCCACAACAACCTCACCGGCCCCCGCGGGGCCCTGCTCCCTCTGGGTTCCCCTGGGGCCCTCACCGGCCCTTGAGGTGAGGGCCCCACTCTCTCAGGCCTCCCTCTCTCTGTCTCTGTCTCTGTCTCTGTCTCTCACACACACACACACACACACACACACACACACACACACACACACACACACACACACACACACACACACACACACACACACACACGCACACACGTACTTACATAAACACACACACACAATAACACGCGCGTACACACACACACACAGTCTTAGCGTGTCAAGATGTAACCACCGTCATGGCCCCCCCAGCGTCTAACATAGTGCTGTTTGACTCAACATGGTGGTGTGTTGAGCACCAAAGGCTCTTCAACCATTCAACACCTCCACCACACACACACACACACACACACACACACACACACACACACACACACACACACACACACACACACACACACACACACACACACACACACACACACACACACACACACAATAGGGAGGTTGAATTTTCAAATGTAATTGTGCAATAATGCAACAATGTAGCATAATTTTGTCACCAGCAGGTGGAGTGAGGAGGACCATGGTGCCTGCACCTTCCGGAGCCGCCAGCAGTGGTCGCTGATTGTCCCTAAACCGGGTGGTGTTGGACTGACAGCTCGCGACAGAATTTAATAAAAACATAATCAAATGACCCCGTTGCATTAAATTATTGCAGTGGAGGACAAAAAACAAATAACAGAAAAGAATAAAAACATAAAAGATCGAACGTGCCCCGAATAATAAAATGTGTAATAATGTGACCGTAAATACGGTTCAAACATTAGAAGCATCCTTATATGCATTATATATACATTTTAAATTACATATATGTAGCCGAGCTAAATTTAATTTTATTTTGTGTTATTTTTTTATCATTGTTCATACCTTTTTTATTGTGAACTCCACCAAATATTGGTTCCTAGTTGTAAGTTGATTTCGTTGTTCCGTATGGCATGCCTTTTGTTTCCCGGGGGAGTGGTTTGGCGTTGCACCTGTGTGTCTAGCGTCAGTGAGCGCTGATGCACGGAGCTGGTGAGTTCCGTTTGTGTCTCTCTCCGTTAGATTTTTATGTTAACCCCTTGTTTGTTGCCCTTGAACGGCTGTGGTGGTTCACACTGCTTTGTGACGTGCTTTTAGGCACGCGGGAGAAACTCTGGTGCTTTAGACAATTTAATTGAACTGTTGGAAGGGTGGATTTTGATTAACTCGTAACCTAGCTTGAGCCGGTGGTAGCTTAGTTTTTTCCCGCCTTGATATTTCAAATGCGGTTGTTTTATCCGGTATGTGTGGTCAATTGTTTGCTTCCTTTGTTTTGTAGAGTGGAGAGTGATATCCCGGATTGTGTGTGACGCCCGTGTTGTTTTGTCTCCTTTGGAAAGGTATGCCTGTTATGTGTCTTTGTTTATGGTAAAATATGTAAAATGAGTGTGAGGAAAATGACAATTCTCTATTATATTTTATTTCCTTTATTAGTGTATATATTTAATATACTGTCTTTTTATTTAATTAATTTATTTGAGATCATTTTATGCTTTGTTTACATTTTTATAATTTATTCCTTACATGTATTTATTGAAAGTCACAGGATATATGTGTCTAGGGTGAGTGAGCGCTGATGCACGGAGCTGAGTGGAGAGTGATATCCCGGATTGTGTGTGACGCCCGTGTTGTTTTGTCTCCTTTGGAAAGAATAAACCTCTAGTACTCGACTCCTGTGTGTGCCTCACTGGAAGATACAAGACACAACGCAGAAAGACATTGGTTGCAAATGGTGCCGTGACCCGGATTCTTCAGATCAGCCGCTGCAGATCGCCGAGGTTATGCTGTGAGCAAGTAAGCGTATCGTACAGCAAGCAGGAAGGATCCGTTTATTTGTGGCTGTGTTTTTCCACAATTTATTATTATTTTTCCTCAAATACAGTGTCCCTGTACAGTTAAATATTATTTTAACATCACATTTCGACTGTTATATTCCACCATATTCATTGTGTTTTAATTATAATGGATTTTACACGATTTGGGATGGGTAGAGGGTGTTTGCAACCAGGGAATGCAGAGCAAACTAGGACGCCAGGCATTAGCAGCCCTCAGAGTATAGATAATGGTACGCCTGTAGCAAGGCAGATGTTTTCCACTCCCGCCACTGCTGATAATGACACTCTGGCACAACTGCGTGACCTCTTAGGGGAGCTGGGAACCCACATTGGTAACACTGTTGTGAGTCGCATATTAGCCAACCAAACAAGTACCCCCAAACTCAATTGCCCACCCCCCATGACTCCCCACTCCACCATTCCATTCGCTTTGCCACTGGGGCTCCATTCACCACCTCCCATGACTTCCCCTCCACTCGAGCCCATGCCTTCCCCAGTTGATATGTCTCGACTAAACATCATGGTAAAAGCAGCTGTCAAGGAACCAGTGATGTTTAGAGGAGATGGCTCTGACAAATACACAGTACAAGAGTGGATAGAGGTGATGGATACTTACCTGCATAAAAATAACTGTCCAACCTCAGAGCAGGCCGATGAAATCCTCAGTCACCTTTTGGGACGAGCTAAGAGTATCGTTAAAGTGGGGCTGAAGAGTAGTGCCGATGTCAACACACACCCTGAAGTGGTATACGACATACTCAGAAGATACTTCAGTGATTCTCCCATGTCCAGCTTACCGATGGCTGATTTCTATTCTACACATCCCGATGCAAATGAGAACCCAGTAGATTACTGGGTCCGGCTCAATGCAGCAGCTGAGCATGCTGACCGGTATCTGGGGAAAAGTGGAGAAAAGAGGGAGACCATGTCAGCGCAAATTGCTATGATGTTCATCAGGAACTGCCCCAACCCAGAACTCTCCAGTGTGTTCCGGTGTAAGCCTATCAGCAAATGGTCAGCCGTGGAAGTGCAAGAGGCTATCGATGAACACCAGAGGGAGCACCAGGCAAGGAGGAGGCCCATTAAAGCAGAGAAGTTCAAAATGGTGACAGCAGCTGCCACTACCTGTTTACCTGTAGTTGAAGAGCTGACTGCAATGAGGGCTGGAGTTCAAGAACCTCCTACACAGCCAAAGGTGAGTGCAGTCACCTCTTCAGAAGCAGGGGCCTTAGAACGAGTACTGAGCATGCTGGAAGGCATCATGGCCAGAGCAGCTTCACCTGTCCAACGGCCGACCCCGTGGACACGCCCCACTTCTTGCCGTGTATGTGGTGACAAGACTCACATCACACGTGAACACTGCATGAAAGAGAACAGGTGCTTCGGGTGCCTGGAACCTGGCCACGCAAGGAGAGATTGCACACGAGCTGTACCACGGCAAACCCAAGCAGAGAACCACACACCTAACCAGGGAAACTAAGTCGCTCACACTACGGAGGGAAAAGTGTGAGTGTGTTATGTCAGACCCTCAAAACTGAAGAAGACTCGCGTTCAATATATGAAGAGAGCTGCAAGACTGCACCGAATGGCAGCGTCATGATTTTTCAGAATATACACAAGCTCGAGAAAGCAGATGATCTATTCTACACTGATGTGCTGGTTGATGACCAAGTTGCACTGCACGCAATGCTAGACACAGGCTCAATGGCTTGTACAATGAGTGAAGAAGCAGAAGAGGAGCTCCACAAGGCAGGGTTGCTCTCAGAGAATGCTCAGTCCAGCGAAGACATCTTTCTGGTGGGTTGTGGTGGTGTGCATGTGCGGCCCAAGTGCATTCATCAGTTAAAGTTGAAAATCTATGGACAAGAAGCAATCGTGCCCACATTAGTCGTGCCAGGTCAGCGTGACCAAATGATAGTAGGCACCAATGTGCTGAAACACCTGCTACGCCAATTCAAGCAAAATCCCAGCTATTGGCGCGTGATGAGTAAAGCTGACTCCACTGGTGAACCAGGCATCGAACAGTTCTTGAGCATGCTCTCGGGCATAACAAGATGGAAAGGTGACACTATCCCAGACGTCATTGGGACTGTGAAACTTACCAATGCAGTGACGCTGATGCCCAAACAGGAGCACATAGTGTGGGGAAAGCTTCCTGGAAAGGCTCCTATCTCAGAGGGAAGTACCATACTGGTGGAACCTTCAAAGTCCCACTCAAACCGGAAAAGCATCATGGTAGGGAGAACTGTGTCATCAATGAGTGGAGACAGGTGGGTTCCTGTGAAGGTCGTGAACCCAAGTGACAAGCCTGTAACACTGAGGAGGAATATGAAGTTAGCTGATGTTTCACCATGTGTGGCACTTGAAGACTTCGAGCTCGGAGTGGACCATGTCACCGACACAGAGCTAAAAGCACAAGGCCAAAGCGTAAGAGTAAGCACTGACCATGTCCCTGATACCTCTGTAACTACCACCCTTCAGGACAAGCTTGCTGGTCTTGGATTGAACGATATAGACATCAACTCTTGTGAAGTGTCCCTGTATTGGAAGAACCAGCTTGTGGAACTCATACAGCGGCATGGAGATGTGTTCTCCAAGGACAAGCTGGACTGTGGCCTGGCCAAAGACTTTGTCCACCGGATTCATCTGACTGATGAGCGCCCCTTCCGTCTAGCATACCGCCGTGTCCCACCAAGCCAATACCAGAAACTAAGAGAAGTCCTCTCTGAGATGGAAGAGAAGAACATCATACGCAAGTCATCAAGTGAGTGGGCTTCGCCATTAGTACTGGTTTGGAAAAAAAATGGAGAGCTACGCATCTGTGTGGACTACCGGTGGCTTAATGCTCGCACAGTGAAGGATGCCCACCCAGTACCCCACCAAGCTGACTGTTTGGCTGCGTTAGGGGGAAATACCATATTCAGCGCCATGGACTTGACATCGGGGTTCTACAATGTCCCCATGCATGAACAGGACAAGAAGTTTACTGCCTTCACTACACCAGTAGGCCTCCATGAGTTCAACCGACTACCCCAAGGCCTGTGCAACAGCCCAGCGAGTTTCATGCGCCTCATGATGAGTGTCTTCGGAGACCAAAACTTCTTGACCCTGCTGTGCTACCTTGACGATGTTTTGGTCTTTGCCCCAAATGAAGAGGAAGCCCTGAACAGACTCGAAATGGTCTTTAAGCGGTTGAGAGGACATGGGCTTAAGTTGGCACCGAAGAAATGCCATTTCTTTAGGCGAAGCGTCAGGTTCTTGGGCCACATCATTAACGAGAACGGAGTTGCTACTGATTCTGAAAAGATACAAGTCATCACAGACATGAGTGAAGCGGATTTGATGATGGAGGATGGAGTCACACCGTCAGCAAAAAGGATCAAGTCTTTCCTCGGTATGGTAATGTATTACCAGAGATTCATACAAAACTGTTCCAGCATGGCAAAGCCCCTGTTCTCCCTGACCGCCGCTGCCACTGGAAAGGCCAACGCAAAACGGGCCTCTCACTTCAAAAGGCTCAGCCCAGGTGATTGGACTCAAGAACAGAGCAACTCATTCAACCAACTAAAGGCTGCTCTACTGAACTCAGTTGTGTTGGCTCATCCAGACTTTGGACGCCCTTTCATTCTCTCAACCGACGCTTCATTGGATGGATTGGGAGCTGTACTCTCTCAAGTCCCCGAAGGAGGGAGCAAGGCACGTCCCATAGCCTTCGCAAGCAAGGCTCTGACTCGCCCTCAAATGAAGTATCCAGCTCATCGGTTGGAGTTCCTCGCTCTCAAATGGTCTGTGTGTGATAAATTCAGCCATTGGTTAAAGGGACATTCCTTCACCGTCTGGACCGACAATAACCCGTTAACCTACATCCTCACAAAGCCAAAGTTGGATGCTTGTGAACAGCGGTGGGTGTCGAAGCTGGCTCCATACGACTTCAGTATCCAATATATCCCAGGCAGCAAGAACATCGTCGCGGATGCCTTGAGTAGACAACCCTTTGTCAAGCCACGGGTCAGCGAGAGACTTATAGCAGAGCCGTATGGAGCTCTGCTGGAAGAAGCGCAGCAGATCCGAGATGACAGGATACAGGATGTGTTTCGGCTGAGCACCAACTGCCAAGAGGTCAAAATGGGTGGATCTGAAGTGGCATGCAGTTCAATGAGCAGTGAAGAAGTGACAGCCGTCCTGGATGGTCAAGTTGAGTGGGTTGAGGGACCCAAAGGACGAGTGATCTCCTGGCTGGCAAACAATGTGCATAAGCTCGTTCCACCAGGTGAAAGTGCCTTACCTGTCTTCTCCCTTAAAGAGCTCCAAGACAAGCAACAGGAAGACACTATACTGGCAAGAGTCATACACTACGTGTCACGTGGTAGTAGACCATCGAGGCGAGAAAGAGTCAAAGAGCCTCTCAAAGTCCAGAAAACTCTAAAGCAGTGGGAAAAGCTCAAGATGTTGGATGGTATCCTGTATAGAGTGATCAAAGACTCACTAACTGGGAGAAGGCGTTACCAGTATGTCGTGGCTGCATCACTGACCAAGCAGGCTCTGCAGGGTGTCCATGATGAGGCTGGGCACCAGGGACAGCATAGGACTCTATATCTTGCGAGGCAGAGGTTCTTCTGGATTGACATGGAACGAGATGTCCGTGAATATGTCAAGTCATGCAAGCGCTGTGTGGTAAGCAAGACACCCGAACCTGAAGGGAGAGCGCCTCTCGAGAGCATCAAAACAACAAGCCCTCTCGAGATGGTCTGCATTGACTTTTGGTCAGCCGAAATCCCAAATGGAAAAACTGTCGATGTCCTGGTCATCACTGACCATTTCACAAAAATGGCTCACGCTTTTCCATGTCACGATCAGTCAGCAAAGCAGGTTGCCCGTCAGCTCTGGGATCGATACTTCTGTGTCTACGGCTTCCCAGAGAGAATTCACTCCGACCAAGGAGCCAACTTCGAGAGCCAGTTGATCCGAGAGTTACTGCTGATTTCTGGTGTAAAGAAGTCGAGGACAACGGCTTATCATCCCATGGGAAACGGTGTGGTTGAACGCTTCAACCGGACATTGGGAAGCATGATCAGAGCTCTCCCTCCAAGAGCCAAGCAAAAATGGCCCCAGATGTTGCAGACGTTGACTTTCGCCTACAACTGCACTGCCCACGAGTCAACAGGCTACGCCCCGTTCTATCTAATGTATGGGAGGATCCCCAGACTCCCAGTTGACGTGATGTTCCACAATGTGGAGAGGGACTGTGACATCGCTGACTATGATAAATATGTCCTTAAACTGAGGGAGGAGTTAAAAGAGGCATTATCATCTGCTCAGGCCAATGCTGTCACCAGTCAGCAACACCAAACTGAACTGTACAACAAGAGGACCAAAGGTCATGACATCGCTGAGGGAGACCAAGTACTCTTGTCAAACAAATGTGAAAGGGGACGCAAGAAATTGTCTGACAAATGGGAGTCTGTCCCGTACATGGTGGTCTCAAGAGATCCTAGGTGTCATACCTATCGGATAAGGAATACAAGCAGTGGCCGTGAAAAGGTTGTGCATCGCAATCGCCTCCTGTGCGCAAACTTTCTTCCACTTGAGGTGGAAGATGAAGAGGATGTTGACGCATCGTTCACTGAGTCATCTGAGTCGATTCATGACGAGACACAAAGCCGCGTGTCAGATGTGGCGACAGGTGATGTCACAGAAGACAGGACATCCAGTTGGGTTCTGGATAGTGCTTCTGTTGTCCAAACATGTCTTGACGATGATGAAGAGCTTGGAGACATTGACCTGCGGGAAAGTGTTAGCCGGAGGTCAATGAGTGTGTCAAGTGTGGTCGATGAAACAGGCTGTAGCAATGACCCCCCAAGCACTGTGATCAGTGTTGTCTCCCGTATTAGAACAAGGGTGGGTAGGCTGGTGAAACCTGTAGATAGACTCATTCAGAACATGACCCAGAGGAAAATACTAGCTTGAGTGATGAACCTCTGTAAGCCATCAAGTACCTTGAGACAATTCTTTAATCCAGTGTTTGGGTTGAAAATGTGTTAGAGTAGCAGTGATAAATATTAGGTACTCCTTGTCTTTTGAAAGGTATATTTAAGTATTACCTTTATGAAGTAATGTGTAAGGTGGTGTAAAAGGCACCCTTTTTTGCAAGTGTACCCTGGAGGGTTGCGCAGCCCTCCTCGGCCATTTTCTCAGTAATATGAGTAACTAATGAGTTGCATAACGTGAATGTATTGGAGTGTTCTGCTAAAGTCTTAAGGTATTTTGGTGAAGTTCAGAGGGGAGTATGTAGCCGAGCTAAATTTAATTTTATTTTGTGTTATTTTTTTATCATTGTTCATACCTTTTTTATTGTGAACTCCACCAAATATTGGTTCCTAGTTGTAAGTTGATTTCGTTGTTCCGTATGGCATGCCTTTTGTTTCCCGGGGGAGTGGTTTGGCGTTGCACCTGTGTGTCTAGCGTCAGTGAGCGCTGATGCACGGAGCTGGTGAGTTCCGTTTGTGTCTCTCTCCGTTAGATTTTTATGTTAACCCCTTGTTTGTTGCCCTTGAACGGCTGTGGTGGTTCACACTGCTTTGTGACGTGCTTTTAGGCACGCGGGAGAAACTCTGGTGCTTTAGACAATTTAATTGAACTGTTGGAAGGGTGGATTTTGATTAACTCGTAACCTAGCTTGAGCCGGTGGTAGCTTAGTTTTTTCCCGCCTTGATATTTCAAATGCGGTTGTTTTATCCGGTATGTGTGGTCAATTGTTTGCTTCCTTT
This sequence comes from Gadus morhua, assembly GCF_902167405.1. NCBI lineage: Eukaryota > Metazoa > Chordata > Actinopteri > Gadiformes > Gadidae > Gadus > Gadus morhua. The sequence goes on along the minus strand of NW_021963996.1, from coordinate 15,189 downwards.
GTTTTGTAGAGTGGAGAGTGATATCCCGGATTGTGTGTGACGCCCGTGTTGTTTTGTCTCCTTTGGAAAGGTATGCCTGTTATGTGTCTTTGTTTATGGTAAAATATGTAAAATGAGTGTGAGGAAAATGACAATTCTCTATTATATTTTATTTCCTTTATTAGTGTATATATTTAATATACTGTCTTTTTATTTAATTAATTTATTTGAGATCATTTTATGCTTTGTTTACATTTTTATAATTTATTCCTTACATGTATTTATTGAAAGTCACAGGATATATGTGTCTAGGGTGAGTGAGCGCTGATGCACGGAGCTGAGTGGAGAGTGATATCCCGGATTGTGTGTGACGCCCGTGTTGTTTTGTCTCCTTTGGAAAGAATAAACCTCTAGTACTCGACTCCTGTGTGTGCCTCACTGGAAGATACAAGACACAACGCAGAAAGACATTGGTTGCATATATACAATAGGGAAGAGGAAGCAGGAGGTGAGTAGGGGATGGGAGATGAATGAGAGGGGACTGGGGGACACGGGATGGTGGAGAACGATAAAAAACAAATAAAATAAATTAAATTGAGGGCCTAGATAAAGGGGGAAGTCGCAGGAAGGGTCAATGGGGAGCCGGGAGGGTAAATTAATAAATTGGTGAAAGTAGGGGGGCCGATCGTAAGGTCGAATTAAACCGCAATAAAAACATAGCGTGTAAACAATGTTATTTTTGTACGTTGTACTACCATCAAACATCCAGGAGATGGAGCATGGAGAACCGTGGTGTTATAATGAATTTGGGTCGCCAACAGGGGGTGCTAAGTGACTCAAAACCATATTAATGTTGGAGATCCAAGATGGCGGCCTCCGTGGGCAGAAACGTAAACAAAACATTAAATAAGAGCTGTATTAGGGGTCACAAAAATCCAAATGTGTGACGATAAATAGTAAAAGTAGAACACAAGACGAACCAGCGGAGAACAAAACACAAAAAGCTACAAATTGAGCCGAAAAACTTAAAAGAGTTCGGACCAAAATGGCCGCAGAGTGTTTTCGTTCCCCGTGGTCAGCAGGTGTCGCCAAATAGACCAAAACCATGCGTTCCTATTAAAACAGTGGGTCAAATCAATGCACTGTCGAGGTTTGAAGAGTACATTAAAGCACTTTTAAGGAATGATGTGGTAACGTGATCGCTTGAATAAATAAGAATGGCAGGGAAGGGGGGGGGGGGGGGGGGGGGTGGGGGGGGGCATAGGACATCAATAGAATAATTACACAGGGTGCATTTGGAAACCATATTAAAAGTAATATTGTTTGTAAATAGGAATGTATGAAAAATAAAAAATAGGGGGACGAAGGGGGGCTGGAGCAGGGGGGCAGAATAAACACAAACACATGGTAAGAAAAATAAGAAAGGGGGATCCTTTGTGGGGGGCCGGGGGCTGGGGTGGAGGTCATGTAAAGGTGCGGCCACACCAGACGCGTATCTCGCGTAATTTTTACGCGAGATACGCGCGTAAGATGTTGCTTGCCCATTTTGTGTCAAAAATGGTCGCATACGCTCCTAACGCGCCATACCCTCCTAACGCGCCCACGTCACTCGCCTAGATGAGTCCATGTCCATGCACGTGAACGGAGCGTTCCCTCTTCGTCATAACTATCAAACCAAACATCCTTCACATTCACCGAGCGAACATTACGAAAGTAAAATGCACATTTCTCGCTAAAAATGTTTCCATAAATGCATTTAATGGCGTAACTATGTTACTATTTCCACCCAGAATAAAGAAAGCTGTCGGCCGTGGCTGCGCTGGAGTCCGAGGTAGGAAACCCAAACGCCGCCATGTTTGGGTGGTAGAGTTTAGATCGGCTGAGATTAAAAAATCTCGGATATAAATAACAATAATCGGGTTAAATAACTTCACATTGTGTGTCTGGTGTGTTTCCAGCATTCGTAGTGTTGATCAGCAGATATATAGTCCGCCAAGACGTTGAGGTTGCTTAACCAGAGACTCTGTCCATGCAAGTGAACGGAGCGTTCCCTCTTCGTCATAACTATCAAACCAAACATCCTTCACATTCACCGAGCGAACATTATGAAAGTAAAATGCACATTTCTCGCTAAAAATGTTTCCATAAAAGCATTTAATGGCGTAACTATGTTACTATTTCCACCCAGAATAAAGAAAGTTGTCGGCCGTGGCTGCGCTGGAGTCCGAGGTAGGAAACCCAAACGCCGCCGTGTTTGGGTGATAGAGTTTAGATCGGGTTAGATTAAATAATCTCGGATATAAATAACAATAATCGGGTTAAATAACTTCACAAGGTGTGTCTGGTGTGTTTCCAGCATTCGTAGTGTTGATCAGCAGAGAAATAGTCCGCCAAGACGTTGAGGTTGCTTAGTAACCAGAGACTCTGTCCATGCAAGTGAACGGAGCGTTCCCTCTTCGTCATAACTATCAAACCAAAAATCCTTCACATTCACCGAGTGAACATTATGAAAGTAAAATGCACATTTCTCGCTAAATTTTTTTCCATAAAAGCATTTAATGGCGTAACTATGTTACTATTCCCACACAGAATAAAGAAAGATGTCGGCCGTATGCTTCTGTGCAAGCTCACTACTCTCTGCCAGTGACGTCGGGTCAAGCTCAACGCTGATTGGGCAACGCGGCTAATCGTCATGCGTATGAGCGTAAAAAGTTACATTTTTTGAACTCTTGAAATGTACGCGCGTATATATACGCGCGTATATATACACGCTTTACGCGCGTAAATATACGCGCCTCATACGCGCGTTACGCGCGTAAAATGTTGCTTTTACGCGTGTAACGCGTGTACGCGTCTCATACGCGCGTAAACCAATGGTTCCCTATGGAAAAAATGGCGATTTTATACGCGAGGTACGCGAGATACGCGTCTGGTGTGGCCGCACCTTAAGGGGGCCTTTGGGGGGTAGGGAAGGGAGAGGTTGGGGTTAGGGTCAGGGGTGGGAGAGGTTAGGTTTAGGGCCAGGGGGCGGGGTCAGGGTAAGGGCTAGGTAAGGGAGGGGGTTGGGGTTAGGGTCAGGGGTGGGAAGGGTTAGGTTTAGGACCGGGAGAGGGTCGGGGTTAGGGTTAGGGTCAGGTGAGGGAGAGGGTTAGGGTTAGGACAGTCAGCAATTAACGATGCCACGGTGGCGTCGCTGGCACGGGCCATCATCAGGCGGCTCCTTAGGGGTCCCCGACCCACCCCAACGTTCAAACCAAGGGGCTTAAAGAAAACTTTCACGTCTAACATGAGGGACGTCATGAACTGTGGGCCTTTGAACGTGGTGGTATCGAGAAAATCAACGGAGGAAAAATGTTTGCATGATTTGAGAGTAATGGACGGATCGTGCGTGTTTAGGATGTTTAGAAATTGATCGAATTCCGATTCAGAGTGTTGTCAAACGCCCCATATGTCATCTAGATAACGCATGTATGATAGAGGTTGCAGAGGGCAGACGGCGAGCGCAGAGGCTTCCCACTGCGCCATAAAGAGGTTTGCATACGAGGGGGCGAACTTCTTCCCCATAGCCGTGCCTTTGATTTGGAGAAAGAACTGATTGTCAAAGAGGAAATCATTTCTCGTGAGGTTTATCTCCAGCAAGCGAAGAAGTTAGTCGTCAGGGCGCGTGACGTCAGGACGCAGGTTAAAAGCATCACGCACGGCGCGCATGCCCCCAGCAATGTCTATATTAGTGTACAGACTGCCAACGTCCATAGTGAATAAGAAAGCGTGCGCAGGGATCCGAAGAGCACGGACCTTGGTGACGAAATCATAAGTGTCTTTTACGTAGCTCGCGTGTGAGATAGAAAGAGGGTAAAGATAGTGATCCGGGTACTCAGCCGTATGGTAGGTTTCACTGCTACAGTCCGAAACTATCGGGCACCCCGGGGGGATCTTAAAGGGCTCACTCCAGGCCACAGGCTCTTTATGTATTTTTGGTAACATGTAGAAGAGCCTGGGCCTGGGTTGCGCGTCACCCAAGACGTAGTCCCGCTTCCCATAGGTGATGTACTTTTTTCTCCACAGGGAGTAAATCAAATCAACAATCATCGGGACGGTCTCAGTATATATGGGAGCCTCCAGTTTGGAGTAGTAGCGCGTGTCGTGCAGCTGCCTGTGGCCCTCCCATATATACTGAGACCTGTCCATGATGACAACAGCTCTGCCTTTATCGGCGGGCTTGATTACTATATTTTTGTTTTGAATTAGTTTGCGGAGAGCCTCCGACTCCTCAGGGAGGAGGTTAGCATGGGCCCGGTTGATCCTGAAGGATTCGTGATAATAACGGGATGTCATCCTCGGGTGGAACCCAGGAGGATTTGTATGTGAAGGGTAGTTTCTCCGACGGGGGGTGATCCCGGAAATAGACGGCTAGTTTAACCCTGCTGTGGTACTGTTGCATGTCCGAGCGGACCTGTTGGTACAACTCGCACGGGTCTATGTCGGTGGAGGGAATGAACGTGAGTCCTTCATCCAAAACGGAGAATTGCGCCGCCGTAAGTAGGAAAGACGTAGAAAGGTTTATAACCGAGCGGTTCCCTCGAGGCGTGTCTCGGGACGCGGGAGCGCTCAGTTTAAATACCCGACCCATTGGTTAAAGAGGAGCGCTGCCGTGTCCCGAGACCAGTGGATGTTAACACGTTCGGTGACGAACGCCTGTCTGGGCAGCGTTGGGATCGACTCGTATCGAGTGGCGATGAAAGCATTTAACTCGGAGAGAAGCTCCTGCTTTCTGAACGGGAGCGCACGGGAATAGTTGACTTCAGGAATCAGGAGCGCAGCGCAAGGGAACGCGATACGTGCCCATTTAACAGCGGTTTGGAGATTACGCACAAACGATTTCTCTAACTTGTTATTCCTTTTGTTTAAGCCGAAAGCCAGGACCAGTTTGCGGACCTTGGGGTTGATGGTGGTCTTGGCCATCACCGCGGAGACATGACGGAACGACGCGCCAGGATAACCATCGATCTGGAGACCAGGTATGCTAAATTCAGTGAAGCGTGTGACGTTCGAGTCACCGAGAATGAGAAGCGGTTCCCTAGACTGTAAGTGCCACTCTTGGCATTTCTTACCCGTGCTTGGGTGTCGGGTGGGTCGAGCGAGGGTCACAGTCGGGGTGGAGAAGGAAGAGGCGGGGCTGGCGGGGTCCCGTGCGTCAGCCGGTGCGTCGTTTCTCTCCGCGTCGGCCCGGGCTAACCCATGCGGGGGTGTCGAGCCGGAGGGCGGTGGAGGAGGAGGAGGGGGAGGAAGAGGAGAAGAGGAAGGTCCGGGAGCGGGCATGGCTGCGACTCGTCGGCGGAGGCGGCTGGACGCGAGCCTGGTCCTTTGAGCCAACGGTGTGGTGCTCTGGAGAAGTCCCAGGGCTGCAGACCGTGGAGGAGAGGGGGTAAGGGGAACGGGAGAGGAAGAGGAGGCGGGGGGGATGGGGGGGCACAGGGGTGGAGAAGAAGGAGAGGAGGAGAAGGCCAGCGAAAAGGTAGGCGACGGCAGCCTGGCCGGGGAGCGCCGTTCAGCAGGTCCTACCCCCACGTCAAGGGCCTCCGGACCGGGTCCAGGGGACCGGAGGCAGAAGGCGGTGGTCCAGCAGGTAGGGGGAAGCGTGGCAGCACGGCTCCAGGGGCGGGTTGCGGGAACAGCTGGACCAGAGGGACCGGAACGTCCGGAACCTCTCTGAGGCGAGAGCGCAGCGCGCTCACCGTCTCCGGGCGCAGGCGTTGGCCGAAGTGGCGTTGAGCCCAGGCCAGGGCCACGGTGAAGTTCGGGCGCCAGATGGGGTCTGGAAGGAGGAGGAGAGCACCCACCTTCTCGTCCACCGCAGCCTTGTAGTGGTCCCGGAGCAGCAGCATGCTGGTGTACCGCCAGTTGCGCGCGTCACCGTCAATCAGCTGCGCGGTCGCGGCGTTGGGGACAGCAGGGTGAATGGAGACCCTCAGGGACTCAGCTAGCCTGGCGACGACGGGAAGGGGCTCCGGGCCCTCGGCGTTGGCGAGGTGGTGAGAGGCCTTCAGGGCCGCCAGGAGTCCGGGTCGTCACAGAGCTGAGCAGCCGGGGCACGCGGCGCCTGCCTGGGTGGAGGCGGACGCGCAGACCCAGTGCGCGCCGCGGTGGTGACCGGAGGTCGGGGCCGGTCGCGGGGTCGTGGGTCGGGACGCGGAGGTGGAGGTCTCACCTGCGGGGTCCGGCGGGGGGGCTCGGAGCTCGGGCGGGATGTCGAGGAGCCCGACGCGTCTCAGGAGCGCGGCGATGGAGAGGCTCCTGCGCCTCACGGCGAGGAGGCGAGTAGGCCGGTCGGCGTGGAGGCGAGTAGGCCGGTCCGTGGGCCTCGGACCAACCCTCGTGGTGGTGACGGGTAGGCCCGTAGGGAGACCAGTCCCTGACGGGCCTCGCGTGTTGCTCCCAACGTCTGGGAGACGGGTGGCGTGGGGCCCAGAGTATTCGTGTCCGTGGTCGAAGTGATGGAAGCGGGCCTCCGGAGCAGGTGCAGCCCACGCGGAGAAATCCATCAGCGGTGGGGGGTAGTGGGGGTCCCGAGGAGTCCGCCTGCGACGTCCCCGTTGGACCAGGGTCCACTCACCGTCATCTTGAAGGGGGTTCGGTTGCATGTTTCTTTTCAAATAGTTCGAATTCGAATTAAAACGGAAAGTTTCTAAGCTATACTGAAATAAACTAAACTGAACTGTAAGGTAATGAGACCAGTGCGATCCAGCCAATATCCGATTTATTTGGAAATTAGGCTGCTGTGGGCAAAGTACTACGTTTCGTCAATACAATGACTTCATCAGGTACAAATAGATAGCATAGAAACAGACCGTATAATGGAGAATCCAGACAAGCCCTGGTTACAGAGCACAAATGAGAGACAACGAAAACAAATACTTTTATACAGACATGTAGGAGGGAGGGGGGACTTGAGGTCTGGGGCAGAGACATCCAATAGGGGGCCAGGGCATCAAAACAATTTCAAATTGAAACATGAAAAGCCAATGGGGGGGTCAGGTGAAGAGCCAATGAGAGGTCAGGAGAGTAAACAACTTTAAAGTTTGAATTTGGGCCAATCAGGGGGTCGAATTTCAAAAGTAATGCTGAAGGAATGCAACATTATATCACTTTTGCTGTGTTTCTCCAGGTCACCAGCAGGTGGAGCCCGGAGGATCGTGGTGTCTGCACCAACCGGAGCCGCCAGCAGGGGCTGCTAAGTCGCCTTAAACCGGGTGGTGTTAAAAGCAGAGATGACGGCCGTAATAGAAATAATTAAAAACACAATAAAATAATACCGTTGTATCGAATTATTGCAGTGTGGGGGTCAAGGTGATACAATCCAAGGGTAAAAAAATATACAAAAACATAAAAGGCAAACTGTACATTAATGCGACCGTGATGCGGGTTCATACATTAAAAACATCGATTTTTACATGTATATATGCATTTGAAAAAATGTATATAAACATAAAAGAAGAGGGAGCAGCAGGTAAGTGGGGGAAAGGGGATAAGTGAGAAGGAGGCATGGAATGGGGTCACGGGACACTGATAAAGGATAAAAATAAATAAAAATATGGGCCTGGATGGAAGAAGGAGCCGAGGGAAAGGTCAAAGGGGAGTCGGGAGGGTGAATCAAATTGTAATTACAAGTGGGGACGGTAATAAGGTCAAATTAGACCGTTATAAACCCGTTTTGATAATGTTGTATTTTTCCGTTGCAATACATCAAACAAACAGGAGATGGAGCATGGAAAGCCGTGGCGTTGGTGTTAGTCTGGGTCACCGACAGGGGGTGCAAAGTGACGCAAAACAATAATGGAATGGGGGACACGGGACATGGATAAAGGATGAAAACTAATGAAATTAAATAAAAGCAAGGACCTGGATGAAGGGAGGAGTCGAGGGAAAGGGCAATGGGGAGCTGGGAGGGTGAATAAAAATATAATTACAAGTGGGGCCGATAATAAGGTCGAATTAGATCGTTGTAAAAACGTTTTGATGTTATTGTACTTTAACGTTGCAATACCACCAAACATCCAGGTGATGGAGCATCGAAAGCCGTGGCGCTGGCGTTAATCTGGGTCACCAACAGGGGGTGCAAAGTGACGCCGAACAATAAAGGTAAATATTGTGTTTGTTTAAACAGGGTTAATGCATTAAAGATATATTAAAGGAAGAGGGGCAGCAGTTGAGTGGGGGATGAGGAATAAGTAAATAAAAGGATGACAGGGAAGGGGGGCACGGGGCATATAACAAAAAATACCAAATAATAACAGTGGGTGCAGTGGAAGATCATATTAATATAATATTGTTATTAATAATAATATACATATATATATATATACATATGAAAAATAAAAAATAGGGGGACGGAGGGGGGGCCCTGGGGCTGGGGTGGGGGGGCAGAATGAACACACATAAATGTTATGAAAAATAAAAAATGGGGGGACGGAGGGGGGGCCCTGGGGCTGTGGCGGGGGGGGCGGGGCCAGAGTACAAACACACACACATGTGGTATGAAAAAAAATAAATGGGGGATCCTTTGTGGGGGGGCGGGGGCTGGGATGGGGATCAGATGGGGGAGGGGGGTTGGGGTCAGGGGTGGGAGGGGTTATGTTTAGGGTCAGGGGGGGACCCGGGTTAGGGTTAGGGTCAGGTGAGGGAGGAGGTTAGGGTTAGGATAAGGGGTGGGAGAGGTTATGTTTAGGGCCAGAGGGGGTGGGGTTAGGGTGAGGGCTAGGTGAGGGAGGGGGTTGGGGTTAGGGTGAGAGGTGGGAGGGGTTAGGTTTAGGACCAGGGGGGGCGGGGTTAGGGTAAGGGCCAGGTGAGGGAGGGGGTTGGGGTTAGGGTGGGAGGGGTTATGTTTAGGGCCAGAGGGGGTGGGGTTAGGGTGAGGGCTAGGTGAGGGAGGGGGTTGGGGTTAGGGTGAGAGGTGGGAGGGGTTAGGTTTAGGACCAGGGGGGGCGGGGTTAGGGTAAGGGCTAGGTGAGGGAGGGGGTTGGGGTTAGGGTGGGAGGGGGGAGGGGTTATGTTTAGGGCCAGAGGGGGTGGGGTTAGGGTGAGGGTCAGGTGAGGGAGGGGGTTAGGGTTAGGATAAGGGGTGGGAGGGGTTATGTTTAGGGTCAGGGGGGGTGGGGTTAGGGTGAGGGCTAGGTGAGGGAGGGGGTTGGGGTTAGGGTGGGAGGTGGGAGGGGTTAGGTTTAGGACCAGGGGGGGCGGGGTTAGGGTAAGGGTCAGGTGAGGGAGAGGTTAGGATGGGGGCTAGGGGAAGAGGATAAAAACCATGATGAGGGCCCGGTCTGTGGTGGAGGCAGAAGGGTGCGGGGCCAGGTAGGCTTGTGACGGCCCTGCTAACCCCGCCCACGGGCAGATTGGATTATTGGTGTTCTCCTTGTCTCTGCTCAGGGGCGTGTGATTGGCTGGAGGATAAAAGGCTATACAGATCCAACATGGGGGGGCTCTCTCCTCCTTGCGGGTTTTGGCTTCTGCTGTGTTTAGTAGAATGCTCCTATTCTGATCCACACCACATCTTGAGTTCTTCCATTACACTGACTTACACCACACTTATATAAGGTTAATGATCTGGCAGCCGTTGGCAGCCGTTGTTGTCTAGTTGTTTAATAAATGTCCTTATTATGATTGAAATTTGCGTGGTCTCCCCTTCTATGTGGCGTACCTAGAGCCAGTACGTTACAGTTTTGAAATACCCAAGAAAATCGTGACCCGCGCCTTTGAGGTTTACACCCGCGAATCCGTTTTTAAAACAACCCGTGAAGCTCGCAACCCTGCATCACCGTCACCTTCGCCGTACTGGCAGTGATGGGAAGTTGTCAAATAATTATAATTCATGTATTGTAGGCTATATAACAAGAAATGTATGTATTTTATAACCTTGTTGGTTGTTCAATAAAACATATTCACGGCCAAGATACGTGTTTCAGACTAATAACGTTAAATGAAACGTTCCCCGAAAGGGAAATATGCCTTAATGACAATAATGTGCTATACGTTGACATTCAACATATCTGGGATACGTTTCAAGCAAACATAATCCTAGAAGTAAATAAATGGTAAAAAATAGGCTGAGACCGAACGTATTTGCGATACGTTCAATAAAACGTAATCACGGACAAAATACGTTTTTTGCCAAACGTAATTGAGAATGCCGAATAGTTCTCTGGGAACGTAATTTTGATGAGAAAGGATTGATCAGTTTGAACTGACTTATTTTCAACTGGATCAACCTCCGCAGTGGCCATGAGTCATTAGCATGTCGTCGCCATTTGTGTGTAAGGTAATGACATAATTAGACAGAGAGAGCAGGAGGAGGAGGAGGAGGAAGAGGAGGAGGAAGAGGAGGAGGAGGAGGAGGAGGAGGTGGAGGAGGAGGAGCAGCAGGAGGTAGAGGAGGAGGAGGAGGAGCAGGAGGAGGAAGAAGGGCAGGAGGAGGAGGAGGAGCAGGAGGAGGAAGAAGGGCAGGAGGAGGAGGAGGAGAGGCAGGAGCAGAAGGAGGAGGAGCAGGAGGAAGAGGAGGGGCAGGAGGAGGAGGAGCAGGAGGAAGAGGAGGGGCAGGAGGAGGAGGAGCAGGAGGAGCAGGAGGGGCAGGAGGAGGAGGAGCAGGAGGGGCAGGAGGAGGAGGAGCAGGAGGAGCAGGAGGAGGAAGAGGAGCAGGAGGAGAAGGAGGAGGGGGACCAGGAAGAGGAGGAGGAGGAAGAGGAGGAGGTGGAGGCGAGGAGGAGGAGGAGGAAGAGGAGGAGGAGGAGGAGGAGGAGGAGGAGGAGCAGCAGGAGGAGGAGGAAGAGGAGGAGGAGGAGCAGAATATAAATATTGCATCGACACAATCGTAGCAGTATAGGAAACAATGCATATTTGTCGATCCAATGAGCTCCAATGGGTTAAACTCACAATCCCACAGAGTCGTACTGTACGCAGTTGATACTGCAACATTGTTGGAGTTCTGAAAATACACCAATGTTACCTATTTTGTCAAAACTCACAGTACAGTAATTGCACTGAAGTACAATGAAAAACACTACGGTAAGAAAATGTTTAGACTGTCTTTCGGGTGATGTAATGATGAAATCAGTGCACAAGTACAAAAAGGTAACAAAGCAAATATTTATTGGTTACTGTAATACAGTAAATGTTCAGCTGAACTGACTGCAAAAAAAGCTTTTTGTAGGCCAATAAAAAATATAAAGAAGAATATAAATGAGGTGAAACAGATGTACATGTACATCAGTCTGTACAGTGAGTGAGACCAATTGGTAATTGGGCGTGGCGTTCTGAAGGCCAGTGGTCTCCAGGTGAACCAAGTGGGCTCAATGAGGAGATTTGTGCTTCGAGTTTGGCAAAAATGTGATTTAGAATTTCTTTATGCGTGAAAACAATGGAATAGAGTCTTGTAGTTGATTCATGAGCTTCAAGTTTTCAGAATTGTGTGCATAGTTCCATCTTTTGTGTGTTTCGAGGAAAACGGTAAGACCTGGGACACCGGGGAGCAGTGATTACCCCCCCTCGGCCTCACCCCCCTCCCCCGCCCCCCTTCCCCCGCCCTCAGACCCCCACCAAACCTCCCCCCCCCCCCCCTCCCCCTTACCCCCCGTCAACCTCATCCCCCTCCCCCTCAATCCACACCCTCCTCTGAACCTCACCCCCCTCACACTCACTCCCCCTCCCTCCTCCAGCCCACCTCACGCACCCTTCATGTTTGTGTGTGTGTATGTGTGTATGTGTGTATGTGTGTGTGTGTGTGTTTGTGTGTCTACAACCGACACAGAGATGCTTATGCCGCGTTTCCACTGCAGGGTGCTGAACGGATCGGTTCCGCACGGGTTGCGTTTCCACCGCCAAAAGTGGGCGTGACCCGGACTTAGCTGTACCCGTTTAGGCCTCGTTTTCAGTACTCCACCGTTGGGGTACTGAAAACAAGACAAGACGCCTGAAAGGGTCCCGGGAAATTCTAGCTACACACCCCCTCCGTTGATTGGTCGACAGAATCATCACTTCCGGGCGATGTGGGGATAAAAACAAACAAACAGTAGCCTCGAGGTATTATTCTTTACAATTAACATGTCGCGTAAAACGCTCGCTTGGGCGAACAAGGAAGTGGAGACGTTCGTCTGCATTCTTGGGGAGGAAGACGTTGTTTACGATGTTTACGTAGCTGCCGCGGCGATCGACATCCGGCCTACCACAAAGGGTACTGTCGGCGGTGGAAACGCGACCTCGGAACTGAGCTGGACTATACCGCCCCCTCCCTACCGGACTGAGGCGAACCGAACCGTACCGCACCCTGCAGTGGAAACGCGGCATTAGTCACCCTCCCTCCATGACACCCCCCCATCAGCCCCCTCCTTCACCCTTCCCCCCCGCACCCCCACCCATCACCCTCACCCCCCCTCATCACCCCCCCTCACCCTCCCTCCATCACACCCCCACCCCATCACCCTCACCCCCCCTCATCGCCCCCCTCATCCTCCCTCCATCACACCCCCCCCCTCACCCCCACCCGATCACCCTCACCCCCCCCTCGTCACCCCCCCTCACCCTCCCAGCCCACCCTTCATGTGTGTGTGTGTGTGTGTGTGTGTGTGTGTGTGTGTGTGTGTGTGTGTGTGTGTGTGTGTGTGTGTGTGTGTGTCCAACCGACACAGAGACGCTGAGGCGGTCAACAGGTGGTCACCCTCCCCCAGCCCCAGAGTCCAATCAGACCCAGCCCAGGTGTGCAGCCTCAGCAAGTCACTCATAAGATGGAATAACAGTAATTCACATTCTGAAAGACTTTCTATTTATTTATTTTCATTTCTAATAAAAAACTTTTTTAAAACCTGTCTTTTCCTTTGTTTTAGTGACATCAGAAATTGGCGTGTCCTCCTATTTGTGCTCTGGATAGATCAGTCTACCAGCCTACCCAGCGGACTGTAGGAAACGCAGCTCATCTATCCGTTACACATCTAGGGGACACGCCCAACTGTGATGAGAGAGAGAGAGAGAGAGAGAGAGAGAGAGAGAGAGAGAGAGAGAGAGAGAGAGAGAGAGAGAGAGAGAGAGAGAGAGAGAGAGAGAGAGAGAGAGAGAGAGAGAGAGAGAGAGAGAGAGAGAGAATTAGGAGCCTTTCCCCAATACTTTTATGGCCTCTTAAGTGATACTTCCCAGGCAGGGGCCGCCTGACGACTCCAAACACACACACACACACACACACACACACACACACACACACACACACACACACACACACACACACACACACACACACACACACACACACACACACACACACACACCTGTCTCTGGACGTGGAGGAGCTGACGGGCGAGGTCACGACAGAGCCTCCGTCGTGAGGGACCGTGAAGAAGCGTGACTTCTTCAGGTCCACCTTTTCTGAGAGGGACAGCCTGTGTGGGGGGTTGGGCACACACACACACACACACACACACACACACACACACACACACACACACACACACACACACACACACACACACACAGTGTTGCTGGTGAGTAGTGCCAGCACTGCGGTGTACTTCCATTTAAACTTTGCACAATATACAAACCCCCCCGAAGGCTTTTTGTTGTGGTGTGTCGTAACCCGAATGAGCCGGTCATGCTTCCAATCAAAGCGCTCCCACCGGTGCCTCCATTAAGCCGTATATATATATATATATATATATATATATATATATATATATACATACATATCAGAATCAGAATCAGAATCAGAAATACTTTATTGATCCCCGGGGGGAAATTGTTGTTCCAGGTGCTCCATACAATAGAAATATAAATATAAATAGTACCTACAAGCTAACCCTACAAGCATAGAAGATAAGATAAGGTTATAAATAAATAAATAAATAAATAAAATACAATAAAAATAAAATAAAAGTCAGAAGTGGACATCTCTTAGTGGGTATATATATATATATATATATATATATATATATATATATTCTTATTTTACTTGATTAAGGAGGATGATGGTGGACATTTTGGGTCAAAGGTCGGGTGGGTAGATGTTTTTGTTTGGTGCCACCTTAATATTCGTACACTTTAAAAAGGGGATTAGGATCTGCATTATGAGTATTAGCTGAGCTCATAGACACATTGACATTGTACACATTCAGCATTGATTATGTCATAACGATGTTATCCTTTCAAAGTCCAGTCAGAGAAACTGCAGTGTGAATAATCCAACAAATGTGTGTGCTTCTTTGTGTGTGCGTGCATGCATGTACGTTAGAGCATGTGTTTATGACTGTGTGTGTGCAAGACATTTAAAGAGAGTGCCTTTTAGTTTCCGGCTCCGTTTAAAGGCCGCTTTAACATCCCATAAGGGGGGGGGGATGTATGAAATCAGCTTCTACACACACACACACACACACAGCATGTGTGTGTGTGTGTGTGCTCCCTTACCTTTAGTCGTTTCACGGCCGTTGAAGAAACAGGCCATACGAATACTGCCTCCGAGGTCCGAGGCCGCCCCGATCACCCGGCCCCCAGCGGGCGGCCTTCTGCCCCCTCGCAGGTGAAGGACGAGACGGGAGCCCAGGTTTAGCAGTCGGCCGCAGCTCCGCGCCCCATACACCGCTGGACAACGGAGCTGCCTTTAATAACACCAGCACGGTACACACTAGAACACACGCCGCCATTCAACCACACTAACACCTTCAGTGATGGTGCAATGAACACAACATGAACACAAGAGTCACCAACACACCCCGACATCGATAAACCCCAACCCATGAACCCTGATTAGTTTACCAACCACTAATGACCCAGGGGGGCCCCGAAACGGTCCCACCCCCTAGAACAGGAGAACCCCCAGAATCCTTAGCGAAGGCCCTCGTCTGCCAGACCCCAGAGTCAGCAGGAGCCCTGGGGGTGTGGTCGGGGACCACCTCCTTCGGGGCCCCCACCTGATCCGTCGTAGGGGGGCCGTTGGAGCGCCGTTCGGGGACCCCGTCCTCCGCCGCCCTCCGACGTCTGGCCCAGTTTGGCAACAGTTTGACGTTATCCCGGGTAAAGTGTTGGGCAGGACGTTAGCCTAGGGCTAGTCATGGACCTACAGGACGTTAGCCTAGGGCTAGTCATGGACCTACAGAGTGGCGAAGCCACGCCCCTTCCGGTAGAGCCCGTGGGACCTATGAGATTGAAGAATATGAAAGGGTTTCAATGGAGAGAAAGTAATTA
>NW_021963995.1:39719-67004 GCF_902167405.1 Gadus morhua | reverse complement strand
ACATCCCATAATAAGAGGACGGGTGCTGGACGCCCGTCAAGAGCCACCACTCTGTTTACGCCCCACAGCCCCCGGGGGTGTGTCTGGGGGGGGGGGGGGGTCTACACACATGTGTATCTGGAGTGTGTTAACAAAATGCTCAGCATTCATATTGGACACACACCATGTGTGTCACAAGAGAGTTTGAGTGGATCTGGGACTGAACAGTGTGAACGACGTGCATGCCAAGTGTGTGGAGCTATGGTTGTGTACCGACATGTGTGTGACGCGCATGTGTATGCGTGTGATGTGTACGGACACGTGTGTGAGCTATGTGCTTTAAGATGTGTGCGACTGTGTGAGCTGACATGTGTGTGTGAAGTGTGTGTGTGTACTGACGTGTGTGCGTGTGCGTTATATGCTTCAAGATGTGTGCGACTGTGTGAACTGATGTGTGTGAGGTGTGTGTGTGTGTGTGTGTGTACTGACATGTGTGTAAGGTGTGTGCGCGTGTTTACTGACATGCGTGTGTCTGTGTGTTCCGAGATGCGTGTTTGTGTGTACTGACCAGAGCCCATGTCGATGAAGGGGTAGTTCACCAGGACCAGCTTGTTGAAGTTGAACTTGTAGGTGAAGCGTTTCCCCTTGGTCTTATGGAGGATCCTCTTGTTGTAGTAATACCTGGAGAGAGTCAGGGAGAGACCGTCAGACACAGAGGGAGAGACCATCACAGACACACAGAGGGAGAGACCATCACAGACACACAGAGGGAGAGACAATAATACACAGAGAGAGAGCGACAGGTACACACAGAGAGAAAGAGACCGAGAGAGAGATACAAATAGAGGGAGAGCCAGAGACCCAAAGAGGGAGAGACAGTTACGAATGGAGGGAGAGAGCCAGTCACACACAGTGACACATATTTTCAGGAGTCAGGTGTTCAACCCATCCGTAACTCCCTGCATCGCTCCATCAGATATCACAAGTGAGACGAGGATGATGTTTCTGTCTGACTGCTATAACCCCAGAAGGTCTTCCTGAGTGGTTACAGTCATTATTCCTCCATCCAACTCTCCGCCAGCGGCCAGGTACTTCACGGCCAACAAAGTCGCCCGTTAGCCAGCCGCGTGTAGCACACAGTGCCTCGCTGAGTGGCTCGCCGTGATTGGCCGTCGGTCGTCGTGCCAACAGGTGCTTGAGCGGCAGCACTTCAACTCAACCAGCGGGAGAAGCAATCCACTCACAACCCGGACTAGAGGCCGGCACGCACACTCAGCCCCGGAACAAACGCACACCCACACAACGCAAACGCACAAAAGGGCCTTGAGCACGTGTCCCGCATGTGACTCCAACGCTGGCGGAGAACCGGGGTCACGTGACACGAGGAGCGCCACTGGTCCTCATTGGGTTCACAACACACACCTCAGAACAAACTGGGTCGACCCCACACACAAAGGAAACCCAGGCCTAGCGCTAAGGTGCTAACACGCAGCTAATGTTAGCTGGCTAATGAAGAGGGGGGGGGGGGGGGGGGGGGCTCTTCTTCCTCCTCACTTCAAATCAAGTCCAACAAAGGCACACACACACACCGAATGCAGGCATGCATTAAAAACAAAGCACACACACGTTAAAACACAAGTACCCACACACACACACAGGCAAGCATAAAAAAAAAAAACAGTAAAAACACAAGCACACAAGTTTATAACAACACACACACACACACTTTAAAAGACACACACACACGCATTCAAAATAACACACACACACGCATTCAAAATAACACACACACACATTCAAAATAACACACACACACATTCAAAATAACACACACACATTCAAAATAAGACACACACACACACACACCACACACACACACACACACACACACACACACACACACACACACACACACACACACACACACACACACACACACACACACACACACACACACACACACACACACGTTAAGATCAACCCCTTCACATCAAAGCGAGCGGGATCAATCAGACGCTGAGTTAATGGAGAGCAGCCGGTTCATTAGCGGCCGCGTTCCAATAAAGACGCCGCTGAGAGACCGCAGCCCAGACGCGAGGGCCCCCCACTCAGGGGCCCGCACCATGTCACACGCGATGCTCTCCAGGTGTGCTGGACAGGCTCAGATGTACCTGTGCTGTTGTCGATCAGCTATCCTCCTCCGGCATGTCACTGTGACAACTATACAGGCACGCCAGCGCCGCGACCCGCTATCATTTACTCTGTACTGTCTAACCCCTACCTGCTCCTTAATGACCTGTGTGTACTGTCTAACCCCTACCTGCTCCTTAATGACCTGTGTGTACTGTCTAACCCCTACCTGCTCCTTAATGACCTGTCTCTGTACTGTCTAACCCCTACCTGCTCCTTAATGACCTGTCTCTGTACTGTCTAACCCCTACCTGCTCCTTAATGACCTGTGTGTACTGTCTAACCCCTACCTGCTCCTTAATGACCTGTCTCTGTACTGTCTAACCCCTACCTGCTCCTTAATGACCTGTCTCTGTACTGTCTAACCCTTACCTGCTCCTTAATGACCTGTCTCTGTACTGTCTAACCCCTACCTGCTCCTTAATGACCTGTCTCTGTACTGTCTAACCCCTACCTGCTCCTTAATGACCTGTCTCTGTACTCTCTAACCCCTACCTGCTCCTTAATGACCTGTTTCTGTACTGTCTAACCCCTACCTGCTCCTTAGTGACCTGTCTGTGTACTGTCTAACCCCTACCTGCTCCTTAATGACCTGTCTCTGTACTGTCTAACCCCTACCTGCTCCTTAATGACCTGTCTCTGTACTGTCTAACCCTGAACCTGCTCCTTAGTGACCTGTCTCTGTACTGTCTAACCCCTACCTGCTCCTTAATGACCTGTCTCTGTACTGTCTAACCCCTACCTGCTCCTTAATGACCTGTCTCTGTACTGTCTAACCCCTACCTAGTCCTTAATGACCTGTCTCTGCACTGTCTAACCCCTACCTGCTCCTTAATGATCTACCAGTACTGTCTAACCCCTACCTGCTCCTTAATGACCTGTCTCTGTACTGTCTAACCCTGAACCTGCTCCTTAGTGACCTGTCTCTGTACTGTCTAACCCCTACCTGCTCCTTAATGATCTACCAGTACTGTCTAACCCCTACCTGCTCCTTAATGCCCGTCATGGGGTCACTAAGGAGCAGGTAGGGGTTAGACAGTTAAGTCCAGCCTCCTCCTTATCCATACATCAAACCCCTGTAAGTCCCTGTGGAGCGTGTGATAAAAGGCCTCAGGCTGAGTCAATAACCCAGAGGCCTCCAGGACTTTGTATCCCTGTAGCTCTGAGTGCAGTGCCGTCGTGTTCGGACCACACTCGATCGCACACCCTGAGTCACGTCGACAGACCCAAGTCCAACGCACAACACCAACACAAACACAAACAAAAGGCAGCTGGTGTGGAGGAGATCTGCGTGTATTTCTGTGCGCGTTTGTGTGGGTCTAGGTGGCGGAACAAGTCGGTCGCCGCGGGAACCGTAAGCTCCGAACATGCGTGTGTATGTTCCTGTTGACAGCTTGAGATCTAAATGAGGACTGTTCTCAGCACTCCACATGTTGCGTGTGCTAGTAGGGGGTGTGTTTGTGCGTTTGTGTGGTAGTGTGTGTGGTAGTGTGTGCAACAACCAACACACCGACCAGCTGACACCCCATCACCAGTACAACAACAAAAACATCACCAACACAGAAACAAAACACACATGAACAACCACTGAGACGTCATCGCCAACACACACGACAAACTGTAAACAAATGTATCTCCAACACACGCAACAATAAAACTCATCACCAACACAAAATATCCCCTCTTCTTCAATCCCTCCTCTCCTTCCCTCCTCTCCTTCCCTCCTCTCCTTCTCCCTTTCCTCCTCCTCCTCTTCTTATTATTCTTCTTCTTCCCTCCCTCCTCCCCTTCTTCTTGCATCCCTCCTCCCCTTCTCTCCCTTCCTCCCTGCTCCTCTTTTTCTTCCCCCCTCCTCTCCCCACCCTCCCCCTCCCTCCCTCCCTCCTCTCCCCCCCCCCTCTCACCTCAGTGCACGGCTCAGCTTGTCGTAGTTCATCTGGGGTTTGCACTTGCGCGCCCCCCACAGGCGTGCCACCTCGTCGGGGTCCTTGATGACGAACTCCCCGTAGTCGCCCTGCCAGGCGATCACCTCGTGGTACTCCTCCTTCCTCAGCAGCTCCAGGATGAAGTGCCACAGCTGGATCTGTCTGGAGCCCGGGCTGGACTCGGGCTTGTAGGCCCACTCCGGGAAGGCGAACCCTGGGTAACACGGAGAGAGAGGGAGGTGGAGGTGAGTGACATGGGAAGAGTCTACGGGTCGGTCGAGTTAATACACTGCATTGACACAGTGCTTTTCTAACCAGCGGCCACTCGAAGTGCTGTTCAATATTACCCGACATTCATCCATTCATTCACTTTATTAAACTATAGAATCGTAGAAGAAAAATAAATATAAATCTAACTGATCTCCAGTCAGCTACGCTAACAAAACCCCAAAGAATAAAGATTGAAAATAATCTTTTTTTTTTCTTGTAGCCTTTGCGAATGCATATCACGTTCTATTACATCGCGATTCCGATTTGAATTTGATTAATCTTTAAGCCGTACTTCTGAATGGGCAGAGATAAAATGGAGGAACGAAACATGCAAACAAAGGGTGGGCAGGTATGGGTTTCTGTGGTCTGAGTCCCTTGAGGTGGGATGTTCGGCTCTAGTTTCACTTCCAGCTTGCATTAGGTACTTTCACCACCACGGTGAGAACTTCCGCACAGTGGGAACCGAGAAAAGAGCCGTGAGATGCGC
Source organism: Gadus morhua (assembly GCF_902167405.1). Taxonomy (NCBI): domain Eukaryota; kingdom Metazoa; phylum Chordata; class Actinopteri; order Gadiformes; family Gadidae; genus Gadus; species Gadus morhua. The sequence continues at coordinate 62,153 of NW_021963995.1, read as the reverse complement.
TCGACAGCGGGTGAACCATCGTGGTACCGCCACACTCATTGATGGCTGCTTTGTGATAAGAAGGATAAGAGAGAAAGACAGAGAGAGAGAGAGAGAGAGAGAGTGCAAAAGACAGAGGGAGTGAGAGAGGAGGTGACGAGAGGGAGCAAAAGACAGAGCAGGAGGAGGAGAGAAGGAGACGAGAGAGGGAGAGAGAAGGAAACAAGATGACAAGAGAGGGCAAGAGAGGGAGACAAGAGAAGGGAGAGAGAAGGAGACAAGGTGACGAGAAGGCAAGAGAGGGAGAGAGGAGGTGACAAGAGAGGGATAGAGAAGGAGACAAGGTGACAAGAGAGGGCAAGAGAGGGAGAGAGGAGAAGACAAGAGAGGAAGAGAGGAGGAGACAAGAGAGTGAGAGAGAAGGAAACAAGGTGACAAGAGAGGGCAAGAGAGGGAGAGAGGAGGAGACGAGAGGGAGAGAGGAGGAGACAAGGAGACCAGAGAGGGAAAAAGACAGAGAGAGGAGGAGAGGAGGAGACGAGGAGACAAGGAGACGAGGGAGGGAGGGAGGCCGAGAGGAGGAGACAAGGAGGGCCAGAGAGGGCTACCAAAGCGCCTGCACAAAGCGCTGTTGGTGGCAGCCCGTGTTGGGGGGTGCTCCTCCACAGAGATAGGGGGTGCTCCTCCACAGAGATAGGGGCTCCAGACACATCAAGACATGCTGGCAGAGTGTGAAGGTCTGCCGTGCTCTCAGCGCTATCAGTGCCCGGGCCGCTATCAGTATCAAAGCCCCCCCTATCAGCCCCTCACGCACCACCGATTACAGCCAGCCTTGAGAGGCACACAGACTCAATACACGCTACGCTGGACCAACGCCAGGAACCACACTCCACCACACACACAGAGAGACACACACATATACAGAGACACAAACGCCGAGAGAAACACAGAGTCACACTCCACCAGGCAGACACACATATACAGAGACGCACACACACGCAAACATATATGAGAGACACACACACACACTAAGTCACACACACATATAGAGAGAGAGAGACACGCACACACACACACACACACACACACATATAAAGACACACACACGTTCCCATTTTCACACAACTACACATGACTTTGTGTAATTCCGTGGGTTGCAATAAAAGACTCAACACCATTTTAACACAAGGCCAAGGCAGCGTGCATAGACACACAAACACACACACACATACCTCATTAAGACCAGATGTGTGTTGGCTACAGGCCTGTGAATGCTATGTGTGGGAAGCATATGGACACACTACAACACAGTCACACAGAAAGAGAGAGAACTAGAGACAGAGAGACAGAGACAGAGAGAGAGAGACAGACACAGAGAGACAGACAGAGAGACAGTCCGAAAGAGAAAGAGAGAGACAGAGGGAGAAAGACATGCTGAGAGAGAGAGATGGAGAGTGACAGAGACACAAGGAGAAAGAGCAAGTGATCAGTTTGGGCGTAACATACAGACTGTACAAAAGAAAAAAAAGGTTCAAACTGAGTTTTCATCTGTGTACATTTGTGGAAACTACCGACCGAAGTGACAAAAATATTCAAACGGCCACAATCCCCGACTACATGCTGAGATTCAGAACGCGGTTTCAGCTCTAGCTCTTGGGGTGTTTCCTCGCCTCGCTGACGTAGGAACGTCCGCCTGAACACAGGTCAGGTCACCGCCCCGGTTTCCCACACCGAAACCGAAACCCCATGCCGTGATCCCGTCACCATGACAACACCGGCCCGGCTGACATCACGGCCGGCTGGCGGCCATGGCGAGCGTCAGACGTGAACCCTGCAGCCTTGCTCCGCGGGCGGATGGCTGCAGGGTTCACGTGAGGCGCGTGGGGGTGGGGAGGGGGCCAGCTCTCTTATCAAGGCAGCAAAGTACATCGCCCCCGTCGGGGGGTGGGGGCGGGGAGGAGGGGATGGGGGTCAGGTTGCCGGTGAGCAGACGTGACGACGGCGTCCTGGCCTCAACTCTGCACTGCTGTGACTGCGACCGACGGGACTAGACCGCCGCCTCAGAAGTCCCACACGCTGCTGAGTGGACGGTTTGTCCTCACTGGCTGTACACATCCGGTCCGTCACACGGACATTCGGAGTCAAAGCCAGGGCTTTGACTCCGAACTTCGTTATTCGAATATAACTCAAAATCAAAAAATAAATCAAAATTCGAACGAATATTAGGCATACCTTAATATTCAAACCTGTTATGGGCAGGCCAAGAGGAAGAGACGTCGGAGAACCCGACGCAGTCTATTCATAATATTGTAATGACCACGGAAGAGGTAGTGAATGAAGTATTGATTAGACAGCGATTTATTAGAAACCTAAGAAACCGTTGGAACGCGCAAGACCGGTAACCATAGCAACGCCGGTAAACAAACCTTGCGAAGCCCAATCCAGGTCTTACTGAAGGCATTTAATGGTCAAAATATTATTGATAAATATTTGAATATATTCGAATATTAATATTAATAAACAAACGAACTTCGAATATGATTTTTGGGCAAAGGTCAAAGCCCTATTCTACGCTGGGTTCTGTAGCTTCCGGGGATGTCGGATGTTGTGTGCAGGAGACGCTGTGGGTTTATGTGAGCGCTGTGTGTCACTTTGGAGGAAATTACATGCTGCCCCCAGGCTAGTGGGTCATTTGAAGTGTGCGAGGGTCCATGGATCGCTGTGTGTGCGCTACATGTGTGTGTTTGTACTTCATGTGTATGGGTCTCTCTGTATGTCCTACATGTTTGTGTTTGCTACATGTTTTCAGGTCTCTTTGTTCGCGTGTGCTACATATGTGTGTGCGTGCGTGTGACTGTGTGCGCCTCCCTATTTGTATGTGTGTGAGTATGTGCTACATGTGTATGGGTTGGTGGGTGGCTGTGTGTGCGTCTGTTTTTGTGTGTGTGCTCCAAGTGTTCCGCCATGAAGGTCACTCCGTGTACGCATGTTGTGCGTTATATATGTGATGAGGGTTATTGTCCTACACAAACACTCATATTTGTTTTATCAAAAATCCATTCAAAAATATGAATCAAAACTGAAAAAAATATGAAATAACTTCTTATGAACATGAGTGTGTGTCGTAGGAGTGTGTGTGTGCGTGTGTGGGGTGGGGGGGGGGTCTCAGCGTCATGACTGCTGGGGTCTGAATAATAGAAACAAAGTAGGACCGCTGTGACCACAACAAGCCCACACAGGGGCGGGGAGGAGGAGGAGGAGGAGGAGGAGGAGGAGGTGGAGGAGATGGGGAGGTGGAGGAGGAGGAGGAGGAGGAGGAGGAGGAGGAGGGGGGGAGGAGGAGGAGATGGGGAGGAGGAGGAGATGGGGAGGTGCAGGAGGAGAAGAAGGGGGTAGAAGAAAAGAGGTAGAGGAGTTGGAGGAGAAGAAACAGATTGGAAGTGAAATGAGGAGGAATAAGAGAAGGAGAGCAGATAGAAGGAGGGAGAGAGGAGAGCCGGGGAGGGAAGGAGAGACAGGGTGGGGAGGTGGAGGAAGAGGGGAGGTGGAGGAAGAGGTGGAGGAAGAGGAGAGGTGGGTGGTTAAACTGTTATTTGCACTGGCGCACACTTGTAACACAAGAGGGCTGTCTGACGCACACGTGTAGGCACACACGCACACACACACACACACACAGGGGGTAGATTACATCAGAGCGGGCGGGCCGATCACGCGCACACACTCACCGGGCGTCCAGGTTAGCGGGGGGAGGTAAGTGGGTTCATGCGTGGGTGTGTGAGTGCGCACGAAACACGGCCACGCACAAAGCGGCACACAGGAATAGCAACTGTTCACGCAGAGAACAGGAGTGCAGAGAGAGAGGGAGGGAGGGAGGGAGGGCGATCGAGGGAGTTTGCCACACACAGATGTCCTTGCTGACTCATGCCGTGTTCATTCGTTTGTCATTCAGCAGTTTTCTCCCCCTCTCTCTCCCTCTCCTCCTCTCCCACCACCTTGCTGTCCCTTTCTCAAAGGTGTTTTCGTCGTGTCTGTTCTGATCGGGTCCCTTTTTCATTTTTCTTCCTCTTCTTCTTCGTCTCCTTCGTAACGACGCCCCGTCTCCTAGCAACAAAGCCTGCCAAGCTACTATAAATACCGCCGGCGGAGCCGCGGCGAAGCTAGTCAAAATATGATTCATGTTGGGCGGCCCGGTGGTGAAAAGGTACGCGGCTCTGAGGTGGGGCCCCAGACAGCCTGGGAACCGGACCAGGGGCCCCCGGAGGGAGAGGGCTTTGTGGCCCCGCCAGCACTCTCCCTGCCTCCTCTCCTTGCTCTCCTTTCCTCTTCTTACCTCCCCTCTCTCCTCCCCCCCCCCCCCCTCTCTCCTCCCCCCCCCCCCCTCTCTCCTCCCCCCCCCCCCCCCCTCTCTCTCTCTCTCCTCCCCCCCTCTCTCCCTCTCTCTCTCTCTCTCCTCCCCCCCCCTCTCTCCCTCTCCCTTCCCCCCCTCTCTCTCTCTCCCTCTCTCTCTCCTCTCTCTCTCTCTCCCCTCTCTCTCTCCCCTCTCTCTCCCTCCTCCCCCCTCACCTCTCTTTAAGAGCGACTGGAGCCCTGAGGCCAGAGCAGGGTTTAACACAGTACACCATCCGTTACCTGGTCGCCGCGCAGGGGGAAAATCACTAAATATAATCGTATGTCGTACATAATAGCATGTCGTACATTCATGGACTGAGTTAAAAAACGTCGACTTTGGTTCAGAGTTCGCTGCAGCTTTTTTTAATGCTACTCAGCAGTTTGTAACTTAGAAACCGTTATTGACCGTTTTGCAAAGAAAGCTAGCAGGTCGGTTGCTTTGTGGCGGGAAAACAGGGAATAACTCTCGATACAAACAAACAACCAGAAAGGTTTTAATGTTTATTAGATAATTAAGAAACTGTGACAGTTGAATAATAATAGTAAAAGCTCCACATTTACTGCTATACCAAACTAAACAAAACTTTTGGACTTGTTATCGGGGAGCTAGGGACGGGTTAAAAGCTGTTGTTTGAGCGCTGCTCGCTAACAACGGTACGCTCGTTATGGTAGCGACAGACTCTATTGTGCTCGTTAAAAGTTAAAACAACACGCTCCGTCTTAAGTGGTCACCACAATCGCAGCGCAATCTCTCCTCGCATAGCCTTCCTGCTCGGCCCGTCCCAGATGTGTGTAAAAAGTCAATCAAACATTCCCCCTGATTTTATCGTTAAACATTTACAAGTCTCCCAACTCCGACTTTGTAACAGACTGGCTCATTTTCCCAGGTTTTTAATCGCAAACCTTTTCTCGTGGTTTGATTTCCGAGAACCTCTTGAACCCGCGTGCCCTTTGGCAGATTAAGCAACCCCAAACCTGGCACAACGCCACCAGCCAAACAGTGATGCTGGTGCCAAGTTAAACTTGGCCCTGCTGGCTTCACCTGAGACCAACACAGAGAGAGAAAGACCGTCCAACACACTACGAGAGAGACCGACCGACACACTTGGAGAGACCGACCAACACAATGTGAGAGCGACCGACAACAAACACTGTGAGAGAAAGAGACCGACCAACACACAGAGAGAGACCGACCAACAAATACAGAGAGAGACCGACCAACAAACAGAGAGAGACGACCAACAAACACTGAGAGAGACCGACCAACACACAGAGAGAGAGACCGACCAACACACAGAGAGAGAGACCGACCAACACACAGAGAGAGAGACCAACCAACACACAGAGAGAGAGAGTGAGAGACCGACCAACACACACACTGAAAGAGAGACCGACCAACACACACACTGAAAGAGAGACCGACCGATACACAGAGAGAGAGCGACCGATACACAGAGAGAGAGCGACCGATACACAGAGAGAGACCGACCGATACACAGAGAGAGACCGACCGATACACAGAGAGAGACCGACCGATACACAGAGAGAGACCGACCGATACACTGAGAGAGACCGACCGATACACTGAGAGAGACCGACCGATACACTGAGAGAGACCGACCGATACACTGAGAGAGACCGACCGATACACTGAGAGAGACCGACCGATACACTGAGAGAGACCGACCGATACACTGAGAGAGACCGACCGATACACTGAGAGAGACCGACCGATACACTGAGAGAGACCGACCGATACACTGAGAGAGACCGACCGATACACTGAGAGAGAGATAGACCAACACACAGAGAGAGACCGACCAACACAAACTGAGAAAGAGAGGCCGACGATACACTGTGAGAGAGAGACCGACCGACACACTGTGAGAGAGACCAGTACAGCTCACAGCAGCTACCCAAGTAGGCCATTATGAGTGAGGTTAAAGTTTACAGGGCTGTATGGCCGTGGACAGATTGACAGGCGGAAGTGACCCACAGCATGGCCAGCCTTGGTGAGAGAATCTATTTTCAGCGAGGTACAGTCAGTCAGGGAACACGTTTTTGAACAAAGGAACCCACAATCGGTGACCCTCGTCAGGGCCATTGTACTCTGTTCAGTACCTCTCTCTGACACCAGGTACCTCTCCCTCCCCCTCTCCCCCTCCCTCCATCTAACCATTACTCGCTCAATTACTTTGTTCTTCCCCCTCCCTCCATCTCCCCTGCCTCCATCCATTTCCCATCCCACCTCCCTCCTCCCTCCCCTCTCCCTCTCTCTCTCTCTCTCCCTCTACCCCTTCTCCCTCCCGCCTCCACCTCCTCGTCCAAACTGTTTTCTCTCTCCCTTCCTCCCATTCTTCAGTCGTCTATATATAGCTCATGGAAAAGGTTGTCTGCTCGTGTGGCCCAGTCCCCGGGTTCCCACCAGCTCAGCACACAGAGACAGGACAGGAAGTGGACCAACACACACAGGAAGCAGAGCGGGTGGGGGGGGGGTCGGGTTGGTGGGTGCCCACAAAGGGGTGAAATCACGGCATTCCCCTCGCGGCCGGACAAAGGGCCATCTGAATAAACAGCGGCCATGCCACCGTTTCCCGCGGCTACGGGCCCTACCACACTTACACACGTTGCGTACAACACGTTTATGGTTGATTCCTCAGTGTGTTGGGGGGATGGCTGGAGCACAGAACAGCCTCTCTCAAACCGTGACGTCCACTCTGCCATCTCTTTCCTGTGGGTACGGTGGCCGGGGCCAAGTGTTTATCTGGTGGTTTTTTTAACCCGTGCGTAAAAGTCTCAATATATTCAACTTGGGTCATGGGGAGGCTGAACTCGTTAAGAAAAGATAACTATAAAAGGTCCCACGACGACCGTAATAGTTCATTAACAATAGAATGCAAATCGTAAGAGCTTGGCGCTTGTTACAGTTGTACCATTTTAAGATTGTAAAGTTGATTCGATCCAAAGTAGAAAAGTAAATTGTGACTCTTCCAAAGGCGAAAGTGATCGTCCAATAGTGCATTACAATAAAAAGCATAATAAGAGCTTGGAATTGGGTTGAATTCACTCGTTAAAAACGGTACGACCGTAGCAAAGATAAGTGTTTTGTTACTGTTCCAAAGACCAGAGCGATCGTCCAGACGTCCATGTGAACTATTGCCTCTGGCACCATGCCTGCAGTTACCTTGGCTCGTACCCTGGGGCGGCCAGAGTCTACAAACATTGGCCCACGCAAGACGGGGAACACGTGAGGTTTACACACCGCAGAACGCCAGGTCGCTATTGATAAGGGAGGTTATCAACGATAGGGTGATCGAGGCGATCAGGGAGACGGGCCAACTGGAGCACTCTGTTTGTTTACATGCAGGTCTGATCAAGAGGCAGACAGACACACACACACACACACACACACACACACACACACACACACACACACACACACACACACACACACACACACACACACACACACACACACACACACACACACACACACACACACACACACACACACACAAGTGAGGTGAACACCTCCTAGCAAACGTGAGTATGCATAGGAGGACAGAGGAGACGAGGGTTTAGGTGAGGAAGTAAGGAGGAGATCAAGGGAGCAGAGTTGAGCTGCAGGTACCCTCCGTGAACCACAACCACAGACCCCATGATGTGTTCATCTCGCTTCTCTCAGAGAGGCCGTAAGGAAGAAGGCCCGACAGAGGAACAAAAAAAGACGACACATTCCGGTCAAAAGAAACCAGAACTAGAGAGGGAGAAGCAGGCGAGTGAGGTGTACTACGACCAGAAGAGAGAACGTCGTCTGGATGATTCACAGACATCCTGAGGAGGTGATACATCACAGGCCGTCATTCATTCAGACTTTATAAGGACAATCCCTTGGCGGGCTAGTAGCACTCTGCAGCCGGTGTCCAGCCAGGCATGTGATGTTTACGCAACAGCCCCGTGTCATAACCACAGGGTCGGGACCCCTTTCAAGGGACCCCCCCCCCCCCCCCCCGAAGCCGAGCGATGGAACGGGCCAGAACCACGTGTTTTAAACCAGACTTCCCCAACGTTTCTACCCACCGTGAGGCCATAGAGCAGGACCCTTCCAAAGCAGGACACGGTGACATATAATTACCAGACAAGCCAAGAGCGTTGGTTTGAGACGAGAACGTCCTTACCACCACACAGGCATTTTGTCCTCCCTTTCAACAAGGAATGCGACTTTGCGTCCATTTGAGACGCTGCCCATGGTACTGGTCGCCACGTCAGACTGTGTCTGTGACGGTTGTGTGTTCATACTACCATGCTGCACATCTTCATCCCCAGAACACTTGGCACTTATTGTCCACATTTATTGTATGTTTTACCTCCTGGCACTTAATGTGCACACTTATTGTATGTTGTACGTCCTGGCACTTAATGTGCACACTTACTGCATGTTGTACGTCCTGGCACTTAAAAATAGTGCTTAGCATTGTGTAGCATCTTATGCTAGCTATCTTTGTTGTATACAGGGAATGGGTTAACCTAGTGATTGTTAGTGCTCGTCACTTGGTTCTATGAACATCCTTACTGTACCGACAGCGATATATTGTCGTTTCTCTTTCTTCTGACAAACGTACTTATTGCAAGTAGCTTTGGAATAAAAAACGTCTGCTAAATGTAAATGTAGCATCCACGTAAATAAGCAAGTCTCAAACGCGATCCAATGGACGGCCGTTGTTGTTCTGAACCCGCGTTGCGCTCCGACTGCTCCACGGCGTCCATGTTGCCAGGAGGTCTGCCGCCGGCGCATTTCTCTCTCCCAGCGCGGAACGTGTTTACAGGGACGTGCCTGGACATGACCCCCTCAGACTGAACCACAGCCAGGCAGACCCAGGGAGAACATGCTATAACGGCTACCTGCTCCTTCGCATGACGCGCTGTACGAACTGTCTGGGGAGGACAACGTGAAGGCCGGGAGGGAGACGGAGGGCCCGTGGGACGAGAGACGGACAGCAAAGAGAGATGGACAGTAAAGACAGACAGTTAAGACATACAGACAGACAGTAAAGAGAGACAGACAGACGGAGACAGAGAGACCGACAGACGGAGACAGACAGAGGGGGAGAGAGTAAAGGGAGAGAGGACTATGAACCAAAGAAACAGACAGACAGAGGGAGAGAGAGTAAAGGGAGAGAGGACTATGAACCTAAGCGACAGACAGACAGAAGGAGAGAGAGTAAAAGGAGAGAGGACTATGAACCAAAGCGACAGAGAGAGAGTGAGTAAAGGGATTATGAAGCAAAGAGACAGACAGACAGACAGAGGGGGAGAGAGTAAAGGGAGAGAGGACTATGAACCTAAGCGACAGACAGACAGAAGGAGAGAGTAAAAGGGGAGAGGACTATGAAGCAAAGCGACAGAGAGAGAGAGTGAGTAAAGGGACTATGAAGCAAAGCGACAGACAGTAGAGTGCACTGGGCCCAGGGGACCACTGATTTATCTGGCAGGAAACGCACGCAGTAATCAGGTTGTGATCGTGACGCAGAACAGACCGGGGCCAATCAACCGCCAGGCTGTCAGTGCACAACGAGGCAGCCTGCCAATCAGGGAGGGCGTTAGAAGGAGTGATGATTAATCACATCAGATAGAGGCTGGCGCCTGGCAAGCAAGTTTGCGCGCGCACACACTAAAAAACACACACACACACAAGACTGAGGCTGGTTACAACCCAAACTATCTCCTAAACATACAACCGATTCGTGTCTATTCTGTAATTTATCATCAAGGAGTTTAGGGTCAGAGGTCAGGGGTCATCTTGTTCAAGGATGCCTACAGGTTAGGCCCGGGACAAGAGGGAATAGGCCCTAGTCACTACAGTATCCTGATGATTCACTAAGTGGACCACAATGTGGTGGTTGGGTCATTAAGAACTTGGGCTCCAGGAACACGTGTGTGGACCAATGTTGTCATGCTATGCTACTGAGGGACAGACCATAGCACAGAGGATTCAAAAGATAAAACACACAACTCTACAATGACTTCAAGAAGATGGATTGACATACACACACAAAACATGCGCACACACACACACACACACACACACACACACACACACACACAGCCGCCCCCCCCCCCCCCCCCCTGCCAATCTCATCTCATCACCGCCCTCCTTGTCTGAGTTCGGTATCACTAGACCACAGACACGCAGGCTCCGTGTGCGATTACTGCTGATGCTGCGCGGGCAGACCCCACATCTCGTCTGTGTGTGTCCGTGGGGGGTCCCGGTGACATCACGCAGTGTGTGTGGGGGGGGGGGGGGGGGGGGGGTGACATCATTCAGAAGAAAGGATCGCGCTGTTGTGGAGAACGGATGTTTGGCGCCGCGGCATTTAACAACGCAGACGTGTGGAGGAGACGGAGATTTACGGCGACACCGACGAGACGAATAAGAAAAAAGGCCCGTCGCCGTGACATTCCGATACAAATGAGAGTGATCGGAGTGTCGACCCAGAGTGTATCCATGGAGACGAGCGTCTCACTCCCATCACAGAACACCCCAACCAAGTACCCCTATAGCTGAACTAACCCAGCTTACCCCAGTATATAGTCCCACACCGACGGGGGTAGTCAGGGTGAGGCGTCTCGCTCAGGGACACCTCGACACTCGGCTAGGAGGAGCCGGGGATCCAACTAGCAACCTTCCGGTTACCAGCCGACCTCTACCTCCTGAGCTTAGCCAACATGGTTTAAGATCAGGAGGTGGTACGTGGTGGTCCTCGGCCGGCGCCGCCCGGTCCCCGCTAAGAAAAACGACGAAACAACGTAAGGTATCCATGGATACACCGACACCCCCCTCAGGCACCACGAGCAGACGAGACAGTCGTCGTCTCGTCTGCTCGTGGTGCCTGAGTCGATGTCTGTCTTCGTTTTCTCTGAGCGCGCGAGTTGTCAAGACGCGTGCCAGCGGCCCACCGAGACTCTCCTTAGCTTGGAGGGAGGGTGGGCATCACTCAGCCTTAACACGGCTTACACACCAAGGGGGAAGGGGGGGGGGGGGCACATGTGTGAAGCATCACGGGACTGGCGTTGTCTTGCCGGCTGATGACCTCATCCTCTGAGCGCGTCAGCCGGCAGACCACCGAGGCAACATCTCGCCGCGGCAACATCAGAGACGGCGTCGCCACGACGACCCACACCAGCACCGGCCACGCCACCCGTCGTTAGGCGCTAGTGGGTAGCGTCAGAGTGTACGGGAACTATTTACGGCTTTGCATGGGGGGGGGGGGGGGGGGGGGGGGTTAGTAAAGTTTAAAGTAAATTTTAGTAAAGTGTGTGTGCGTGTGTGTATGGGGGGGGAGACAGTGAGATAGAGGGGGGGAGACTTTGACAACCGTCAGAGAGTTGTAGTCAAATACTTCTTAGTTAGCCTGTAAACCAATCGCGTCTCTGTAACTACGGTTACGAGCTGCAAGGACCTTGATGAAGTCAAGACTAAAAGAAGACACTGGATGTGTGTGTGTGTGTGTGTGTGTGTGTGTGTGTGTGTGTGTGTGTGTGTGTGTGTGTGTGTGTGTGTGTGTGTGTGTGTGTGTGTGTGTGTGTGTGTGTGTGTGTGTGTGTGTGTGTGTGTGTGCGCGCTCAGACCGTTTAACCACGGCTGAAACACGCCGTGGGTGATTAAGGCTTCCAGCACATCAGTCACATGGTGTCCATTAGGGCGGTGTGGCGGCGGCGGTGTGGGAACGTGTGAGGCGGTTTATAGTAGGAGTGTGCTGTAGGCCTGTGTGAAACAATAACAGCTTTTCCTTTTCATCCCCCAGACCGAGGCGCAGACAGACGGATCGGAGCTCGACCGCGGAGACTAAACCACCACCGAGTTCCCACCACAGTGCCGGGACAGACCAAACACAGGGGGGGCCGTATACCTCCACCTACCCCTACACCAGCACACTCCCGTCCCCTCCCACCCTGGGACAGACCAAACACAGGGGAGTTCTGTTGTGGGGGCCTCCACCCTCCACCCCCCCCCCTTATGAGGGGTGGCATACCCACTACAGTATCCTAAGGATTCACCAAGGGGGGTTGTGTCATTAACAACTTGGGTCCCAACACATAAGCGGACAGACGTTACGCTACACTACTCAGGGACAGAACACAGCATTCAAGAGAAAAACACACAACTCCACAATGATTTCTAGAGGATGGACGTGCACACACACACACAGACACACCTAACCCTAGCCACAATACCACATAACTCACCTTGCTCTTTTACATTCCAGGTGTTTAGGAGGCGGGGCTACCGCTTGTGGGAATCTGATTGGACGAGCCCCCGATAAGCAGAAACTTTACAACTCACCATGTTGACCTTCAGCCACCCTATAGACTCCAGATCTCAAGTCATCCAACCCACATCGACCATAATGGAGTGTTTAAGTCACAGCGTTCAGCCCTATCAGCTAGCCACTTGGTGAACTCCTCCACCCCAGCCCTGTGCCTTGCCAAAGGGCACTGGTGGGTACTTGCACTGCGACCTCAGGCCCACCCTCGCCGGCCCCACTTTGGCTGTGGAGGGGGATGTGACCTTTGACCTGTTGTTATGGGCTGGTGTCAGTGATACCAGGGACCCCTGTGAGCAGCCAAACAAACAGCCATCATTTACCCCGGCTGCACACACAACCCATTGTCCCCCCCCCCCCCCCCCCCCCCCCCGGGTCCCACACCTCTATCTACCGGCCGCTAAAAGGTCTGACTAGCTAGATTAGCATCGTTAGCTCTGGGAAATCTACATGAAGGGAGCCTATTAAGCCCCAGCTTAGCTAAGCTAGCCCGGGACCCCAAACAATACCCCTTGGTTTAGATTTGTCGAAAAACAATTGTGTACACAAAACTCTAAAATAAATAAATACATCACACACACACACACACACACACACACACACACACACACACACACACACACACACACACACACACACACACACACACACACACACACACACACACACACACACACACACACACACACACACACACACGAAAATAAATAGATCTTCACAGCCGGTGTGAACATTTAATTTGACGGTTTTAGACTGGCTGGCTGCGGGCGAGTACAGTCGGTCAAATTCTAGGTTTGGCTCACCACAAAGCGGGCAACATCTCTCCCCTGTCTGAGTGTAAACGCCAGCGCAGGCACAGCCCACATTAGCCTGTAGGCAGGGGCTTTCCTCGCTGCTCAATAGCTGTGGTTCTCCTTTCAAACAAAATGGCCCTCTTTTTCCTCAGAGTCGTTTCTTAGTCATGTGAAATGGGGGGGGTGGGGGGGGGTGGGGGGTTGAGTGAGTAAGATAAGTATTAAATCCATCTAATTAGTGAATACATGACAGAAGTCTACCTTCAACTAGCCAACTTTAACTGACAATTTATTTTTTGGTGGATTAACCCTTGGAATATAGTTAGGGTTGGTTTTATGTCTGTATCTGACCGGACAAGTAGCTCGTAAAAATCGGCCTTGTTTAAGTCACACGAACAGCATAGAATTTTACAAGACTCTTAAAAAAACGATTGTTTGTTTAACATGTATCAACACTAACGCCCTCCAATGGTCGAATCCATGATGGGGCCCTTGGCTTCTCCTGTGTCTGACCATGATAAGACATCCCATAAGGACATTCGTTTCAGCCCTCAGCTCAAACCTCGAGAGCAGTTATTCAGTGGGAAAACCACATCTGACATCAGTCTGGTTCCTGGGTCATTCACTGTGACCCAGCAGGTCAAAGACGCACACCACACCACACCACTAATAGCAGGCCCGAGCCTGACCTCTCCTCTACATGGTTCACCAGACCAGACCGTAATAAACAACACTGGCACCCACACACGGCCTCACCTGCAAACCAGCCACTCGCTCTCCTCCATTCACTGCAACAAGAATTTATTAGCATGGGAACCCAGCAAACGAAAGACAAAACAGAAAAAAACGATAATCGTTTATTATAAGACATCTAGGACTTGTGCGCGCGCTCTCTAAACACACACATTCCGTCTGTGCGTCTCGCTCGGTGTGGTGTAATCCTGCACCCTCTGAAGCTGCTCCAGAGGCTAATAGCCTCTGGAAACTGTGACTCTCGCAATTTTCCAGTGTATTAAAAAAGCTCTAAATAACACAAACTAGGAGAGCTTTTAAAATAGCCGGGGCTGGAATGGGTTGGGATTGGGAAGAGTTACAACTTCCTCTCTCGGCATACTTTCACGGTAAAGGAACGATTTGTGGAAGTTCTAAAATGGCCGTACTTCACTTTAAAGCGAAGGCGGGCGATTTGGGAAAAATCTGCCAGAGTAAGCTTGATTTTGAAAATATGCAAACGGTAAAAGAAATCCCTTTCCCATCAGCCCTCCCTCCAAAGTTGATTTCCCCCAGAACATGTGACTAGCTCGCTAGCTCTAGCAACAGCTCTGCCTCGCCTTGAGGAAGACTACGGTCATGTGCAAAGAGTGAACAGCTAGAGTGTTCAAAAGGTGTTCAAAAGGTAGCCTTCTAGGTAGAAAGACAGGTAAACTAGCAAATCAACTCAAATCGGGCCAAATTAAATGATAGGACAGGCTTGTCACAGGCCTGCGCAGCAACAAACACCGGATTATTATTATTATTTTATTCTGAGCATTTGGGTCCTTGATTGCTGTGAGGATATTCCGAAACTTTCTTCTAAAATAAATTGCGTACTGTAGCTTTAAGACCAAAAAAAGTCGGCCCAAACCCATGTGGGTTCCGGAAACCCCTCCCTCTGGTCAGGTGTTGCGTGGATAACGCTCCCCAGGAACTTATCTGCCCGCTTGGATGGTTTCGTTTTAACCTCTGTGAGCCCCAGGAGCCTCGGCCCTAGGGGCAAGGCCCCTGGTAAGAACGTCAGTCAGAGAGTGCGTGTCTGGGGAAGGGAGGGGGTGATGCAAGGAAGAACGCCACGAACACGTAAGGTTACACTTACATAGGTAATCGCATCTGTGAATTATACAATCAAACCAATGTTAATCCAATCTCGGGACATGTTAGTCTAGACAATACAGAGATTATGCTACTGTCAAGAGTCTTATCACTAGTTTGGGCTACACTGTTCCACCTTGTTGTCACTGCGGTTCTCTCAATAGCCCTGGAAGATAAAGGATCAGAATGTCTTCAGGAGAGACCCAGAACAATCCTAAGAACAAACAGAAAGGACAACATTGTCTAAAACACTGGGCACTGAAATCAGCAACCGGGCAACCCGCCAGAAGATTGTTTACAACAAGAGCTGCCTTTTCTTTATCGCCTTTAAAAATGGTACAATTTAGAATAATTGCATTCTAAACACACTTCAACGTGTAATAAAAATGTCCTTTAAGGCATTGAGGAACAGGGCCCTCGTTTAAAGGGGTTCGGGTTTAGGACGTTATGGAACAGGGGCCCTCGTTTAAAGGGGTTCGGGTTTAAGACGTTATGGAACAGAGGCCCTCGTTTAAAGGGGTTCGGGTTTAAGACGTTATGGAACAAGGGCCCTCGTTTAAAGGGGTTCGGGTTGAGGACGTTATGGAACAGAGGCCCTCGTTTAAAGGGGTTGGGGTTTAGGACGTTATGGAACAGAGGCCCTCGTTTAAAGGGGTTCGGGTCGGGAACCCCTGAAAAACGGGACTAAAGGACACAGGCTGTTTTCTCAAGAGGCCTCTGTGTTGTTAAAAAAAAAAACACACACGGAGTGGTACAACTCACGTCAGACAGAGGAACGCTGCTCCCCCCCCCCCTTCTCTTTATTTACCCTGCATGGCCCGCTGTTTTCCCGCACTCTGTGTACACACACACACACACACACACACACACACACACACACACACACACACACACACACTTCCAGGAACGGAGGCATTCTGCTGCAGCCGAGTGAAGGATGACAGTAGCTGCAACAGCCCCCTGGCACAGATCGGGAGATCACATGGTCGGGGGCGGGGGGCGGCGGCGCGGGGGGTCAAAGGTCGCCCTGATGCAGACGCTAGACAACACAGCAGCAAAGCGCTGGCGTCACTGGCGTTTCCAGAGCCGCTGCTGACCAGGAACCAGGAATGCGATGCTGGGGTCACTGGTAATTACAGGAGCCGGGCCCGATGTTGGGAGCGGAGCCAGGGGGAAAGCGTTTCCTGAGGGGAGCCCCGAGGCCGTAATGGCCGCCCTGGCAGCCCTCGTAGCGGAGACGAATGAAGTCGAGTTCCTGTGTTGTGGTTTTAGACTCGCTGCCGGGTTTTTGAGGCCTGCTGCCGGTCCGAATACGTCAATGTTGTTACGTCAAAAGTTCAGATAAGTCAGTATGTAATTAATCCCAGACGGAAAAATTCAGAACTCGTAACTTATGAAAAAGGCATTGGACGTTATTGTACGGGACCAAACAAAAAGCAGTTAGGACTGTTACAAATTAATCAACAACACTGGTTGCTATCCGTTTCGACCCAGTGGTGAAGTTGAGCTTGGCTGGGTTGTTCATGTTGTCTGTGCTCGCTGCAGTCGCACTGCGTTCTCGTTTTTATACGTTCCCATCAGTTTCGGCAATGTGTTTTATGACTTCTGAGTTCTGTTTTTCCCCTGGGGTTAACCCAGCAGCTTGGGGTTGACTAAGGAACATAGATGCTCCTAAACAGGGTTCACCTCGCTCGCACTCTCCCTCCCTGCCTCTCCCTCTCTCTCCAAAACCACCAACACAATCTTGTCCCTTGAAAGAAGTAACAAACCATCTGATCACGTTTCCCTTTTCATTATTGTCAAACCCCTCTCTGATTGGCTAAACTCAGCTCAAGGAGAAACTGTGGCCAATCAGAACGATTTCTTTCAATTTTTTCTTCCTGATTGGCTACACATTCTCCTTGGTCTGGCCAATGGCGGTTTCGACGTGTGGCGTTGTGGGCAGACGTCTGGCAGTACTTCCTGTCGTTAGTGAGCCGGCCCGTGCCTGCCACGGCCAGGGCGTTCCACTCCGCTGGAACGACGTCAAGCACTCGCTGTTGTGAACACAGCCACCTCCGCCACAGGTCAGAGAAAGCCACACCAACACTGACATATGGGCGCACGAACACACACACACATCGTCATTCACACACACACACACACACACACACTAGTTGCCCCCTTCACTACTTAAATAATAACAACTGTGCGCACACACACACACACACACACACACTATAATTATAACAACTGTGCACGCACACGCACACAAACACGCATAAGTTCCCCCCCTTCAGTGCATCAACAATAACAACAACTGTGCACACACACACACAGAGACTAATTGCCCCCTTCACTACTACAACAACAATTGCACACACACACAAACACACTTCCTCCCAGTCCGACGCAGGCCCACCAAAGGGAAGCGCGTTGACATCACCCCTGGAGATGGTGTTGATAGAAGCCGGGCCACCAGTGGAAACTGGGAGCGACCGCAGCCTAGTGTGGGGGGGGGGGGGCATGTATATGATAACCTCACCTCACCCGCTCTCTGCTACCAGGGATCAGAAGACAATGATAAGATAATAGAATAATAGGGAATAATGTCATACGAGGTCATTATGGGTACTACTCGTTCATCGCTCCAAATATTTGTCTGGCCTTGCCCTTCAAAATCAAAAGCAGGCAAGTCGGTTGTTTTACACCTGGAAAAGAAAAGACTGGCACTTCATAGCATAACTGACATAAAGGTGGCGTGATGTTTGAGAGTTTAAGAAAAATGTACCAATGAATGTGTCCATAGCTAGCTACGAGCAACCATTTTAGGAAATGCCATTGCTAAAAGAAGATATTTATTAGAAGAACTAGAGGGATTAGTGCTGCAGTGGGACAGAACCAGGCTTTCTTTCGGACTGGGCGGCCCAGATTCAGAATGGAAGAGTAAGATTCTGACCACTTCCTAACATACGTGTCTATTTACCAAACCACTGGGATGCCTGCAGGGCAGGCTAAATCCAGTTATAGAAAGAGAAGTGGTCAACAAAGTGCGTTTGTACAGTTCTTAACAAACTGTTCATTATGATAAAACAGAGCGCTAATTAATCCAAATACAATGTTTACTAAAGCTGCCCGCAGTGAATGCAGGCGTGAATTGCTGTGTTCGCTTGTCCAAATGTACATTATGGTTGTTGTAATTACACCCAAAGCACCGTGCGACGCATAAACATTGAGGGCACTGTAAAGAAAGCCTTTAAGACAAATGTCTCACGATTTAGAACCACAGCCCGAACCCAAAGGGCAACATTAAGGGCAAGAACACACTTCGTCCACCCGAAAAGCCATGCGACTGAGTTTCAAATGAGTTTGGTAAAAGTACCCTACATTGGTGTCAGATGTTCTTGCGCATTAGTATCACACACACACACACACACACACACACACACACACACACACACACACACACACACACACACTTAAGTAAAGTAATTGTAATTGGCGATGGTTACCTTTAAACAAATGGTAAATTTATTAACCTTAGTCAAGTCAGTAATAGGCATTATTTCAGTAACAGAGTTGATAGGGGAAACACCCACACACGGCAAGGCGCTACATAAAATGCAATTAGTTACCATCATTACATATGTCGCTATTAATACAACGCTGATTGTCCATTTACTACGTATAACCATCAATTATCATGGGAATTATTATGGGAATATCCATAGCTAATCAACAACCACCACTTGTGGGCTGCGCTTGTAAACACAGACCCCGCAGCAGTCCGGAATGTCGCCCCTCTTTGTACGGAGAGGATCGACCCCCCCACCACCACCAAACGTCCACCGCTAGCCCCCCCCCCCCCCCGCACGTCTACCACCTAGCGAGGTAGCAGCCGTCCCCCCCCCGCACGACCCCCCCCCCCCCCTAACACGTCCACCAACAGCCGTCCCGAACTAGACTCCATACCAGGGTACCCAGGCATCCGAACCCAGACCATCCGGGGGATGGATGGATGTCAGAGTTGCAGTACACAACGTAAACACCCGTTCAAACCCCAACAGCCAGGGCTAGAGGCGTCCATTCCAGCGCCATAATTTGTCACACTTTCTCCGGGACAGGAGTGGGGTTAGCAGGCTAAGCGCAGCTAGCGCGGCGCGGTGTGTTTCCCAACACTTCCACAAGTCCACTATTCTAAGGTTAAACATACTTTAACTGTACCGTAATCATCCACTTACCCGGTTCTCCCGGGGTCTTCATGTCAGCTGGGTGGCGCCGGTCCTCGGCCGGTCCCTCCACGTCGATTCGGGGAACTTTCTGGCGCTAGCCTGGTCGCTAGCAGCAGCAGCTAGCAGCAGGTCGCCGCGGGGCTCAACACCCGCTCCGTCCCCGGTGTTGTTCTCGCAAAGTCCCGCAAAAAAGTGGCACGAAAACCTCTCCGTTGAAAACCCCGACAAACTCACTTCAACCCACCCGGTACTCAACACCCTCTCTCCGGTCACTGCTCCATGTCCAGCGGAGCGGTGGGTTCGACTTGTATATGTCGACGGTAACTTTTCGCGATGAGCGTCAGTCACTCCGCGCGAGGCGGAGGAGGAGAAAAGTTGCGCGCGGGGCCTCGCGATGATCCGCCCGCGAGCGACAGGGCAGCGGCGGCGCGCCTCGAAGTTCGGAGGACTCGGGGCCGTCTATGCGCGAGGGAACGAACGTGGCTACGGCGACTGGAACACGTTCACCAGACTAAACGGCGAAGTTACTATGCGCCACGATGTCGCGTGGTCGAATCTCCTTCTCCGTCCTCCTCAACTTCATCCTCGAGTCGCGACACCCAAACAAAACATCAGCGGTGGCGTGAAAATGTGATCCGCGTCCCCCCCCCTCCAATAAAATGGATCCACAGTTTTTTTTTTTTTTCTTTCTCTCTCTTTTCGTCTCTCGCTCCCTCTCTCTCTCCGCCGGACTTTTTCTTTTTCCACTCACTCTCTTACTCTGTGCCTCCCCCCTCTCTCTGGCTCTGTCGGGGTGTCGTGTTTCGCTCTCCCTCCTCCCTCCACCGCACGGGCCGCCCACGCCGGCCGAGGGGGGAGGGGGGACGGCGGGAACGGAACGCCCACTTGTCGCTCGCTCCGGTCGGCGCGTCACGACCACGTTGCTGTGGAGACCCATTTACAGCCGCGGGGGATGCGGCCGGGTACCCCCCACAAACGCACACACCCACACCCGTTTGCCGGTAAATCGCGCGGCCACGTGAACGCAGCCAGAAAGTCGCCATCGGCGGCTCATTGTGATTCGCTCGCCGGGAGAAGGAAGACGTTCGGCGGCATGACTTGGTGCTGTTGCCCCGGGGAAGGGACGACGCTTACCATTACAATCGCAAACAGGACAACGCCTGGGTGTCCTATCAAACGCGTATTAGCATTGTCTCCACACACACACACACACACACACACACACACACACACACACACACACACACACACACACACTCCTTCACTCTTTCTGGTTATTTCTAATGAGGGGCGCTCGGATTGAAGTGGGCTGTAGGAGGTGAGAGAGAGGGGGCATGGAGGAGAGAGTGGGGGATGGAGAAGAGAGAGAAAGGAGGGATGCGGAGGAAGTAAAATATGAAACCAACACGTTTTTTTTACATCCAGCATCGAAGTGCAACAGGTCGATAAACTGGTTGCCGTGTCACGTGTCTTCTTTTCTCCACGTTTCCTCTGACTAATTGAGTAATTAACTAACTGACGGGCTAAAGTGGAAGTTGTGGTCAAACCGTCCTCTAGGGAACCGACTAGCCTAGCCTAGCGTGCTACCGCTAGTGCTATCGGTCACGGCGGGGCTACGAGGCGGAGGCTTTAGCATGTTGCGTTAGCATGTGAAAGGAAGGCCACAACAAAGGCAACGTGGGAGAGGAGCCGCCCGCCCCCGAGGTGTGAATGGGCGGCCTAGTGAGCTCTGAAGTGATCAGCAGACCAATAGCGGTCATTCTGGAGGTGCTAATGACCCCGGTCGGTCAACACAAGTGATCAGCTGTTAAAGTACAACTTGGTGAGCGATAGGCAACGAGGGAATTGTTGTTGATGATGGTGATTATTATTATAATTGTCAGTATAGAGGGAGGAGTATATTTTCTATAATTTAATTAGGAAACTCTAAAGTCTCTAATAGTAAGAGGTAGGAACGTTTTCATAGCCGTGTAACACAAAACAAATTGACAAAAAACATTACAATTGCTTACAATAAATTCACTTTCAAGTGATAAAAGTAAAGTACACTGTCTCCCTCTGTGTACTGTCTATATTGTTTACAGTTGAAGTCTCCGCCACTAACATGCATAGACATGCCTGTGTGTGTGTGTGTGTGTGTGTGTGTGCTACAAGTGTTTTTGAGGAAACCCAGAGTGTTGTTTTTTTTATGGAAAGTGAGTCTCGGGCCCAAATGGTCTCCCCCTCCCTCCCTCCCTCCCTCCCTCCCTCCCTCCCATGACCAGCAGACGACCAAACTGTCAATCCTAAAGTAAGAGGCTTTTCACACTAAGGGTTCCACATGCACACACACACACACACACACACAAACACACACACACACACACACACACACACACACACACACACACACACACACACACACACACACACACACACACACATGTACACACTCTAACACACAAGCATACTCACACACACTCACAGACACACGCATGCACACACATTCTCCTGCCCACATGACTACTCTGTCCTTTTTAAATGCCCAATTGTGGGCTGAACAGAGAGTTGGTTGAAGGCAGATGTTAAAATTACATCTTTCTTTCATGAACACAAACAATGATTAACACATGTGCCAGGCGAGCGTGTGCTAGCCTGTGTGTGTGTGTCTGTCTCTGTGTGCGTGTGTGTGTGTGTATGTGTGTGTGTGGCCAACGGGAAACGTGTGTGTTGCTCAGAGTTCAGAGATTCCAGACGTTTTCGGACCATTTCCTGGTCATCCGCGCGTGTCGCACACCTGGACGTGTGAGGCCCGTCCGTGCGTCTGTCCGCTCATGCGTACGTCCGTACGTCTGTCCGTCTATAGAGCTGGATGCGTGTTGCCCTTTGAGAACAGACAAGGCCCTCGTC
>NW_021963995.1:27219-32219 GCF_902167405.1 Gadus morhua | reverse complement strand
AGAGAGAGAGAGAGAGAGAAAAGAGTTATTTGAAGAACACAACATTTCAATCAGCACAGACTTACCAAATCAGCCAAAAATGTTGACATCTTTTTAATCATGTTTGGGGCACTTTTCAGACTTTATTACTCCGCCATTACCAGCGTTCCAAGACCATCAGCCCAAGGTTTTTCTTTTAACAAAAGTGCGACATCTAGTGGTGTACATGATTTACTGCATATTTCTACCTCCGGCTGTTCGGGTGAAAGCAATAATGCATATATTTCTCCTCTTTACACACCGTGGCTTAATGCCTTAAATGCCGTTTATAATGTCTGCACAGTCTCTATGATGAGGGGACGGCTCTTGGCTATTGTTAGAATAAATAAGACTAAACAGACAATAGAAACGTCAGGTTTGAAACCAAACACACATTCAAACAAACAGTGTTCCTGCTTGCATTACTTATTGTGTCCGGGCGGTGTGTGTGTGTGTGTGTGTGTGTGTGTGTGTGTGTGTGTGTGTGTGTGTGTGTGTGTGTGTGTGTGTGTGCGTGTGCGTGTGTGCTTGTGTGTGTCTGGATGCTGGGTGTGTGTGTTATGAAGAACAGACGGGAGAACGCGGTGGTCTAAATTTGCACTTTATTCCTAACACAGATTGGTTGGTTTCTTCCCATCGTCCCGTCCCCAAAATAACAGGCACACATAGAAAAGAGGAACCTGACAACCGAAACAGATCAAAGACTACGTTTATATCACAAACTCCATGAGAGAGAGGGGGGAGAAATAGAGGGGGGGAGAGGGAGAGAGAGAGAGAGAGGGGGGAGAAATAGAGGGGGGGGGGGGGAGAGAGAGAGAGAGAGAGAGAGAGAGAGAGAGAGAGAGAGAGAGAGAGAGAGAGAGAGAGAGAGAGAGAGAGAGAGGGGGTGATGGAGAGAGGGAGAGTTGGGGACTGAGAGATGGAGAGAGAGGCAGGGTTAGAGAGAAAGGGATAAAAATAGAGAGATGGGGGAGAGAGAGGGGGAGGGAGGGGCACGAGTTTTAAACAATAGCACAGGAACTCCCGAACAGAAACATTAGGCCGTCAAGACGGGAAGAGCCTCCGTACGTTCAGTCTCAACGCTCTGCATTCAACAATAAATAAATGAACCTTTGGAGTTTCGAGTTCAGCCATGATAATAGCAAAAGAGTTTGTACATGTTGGAGGAGCACTGGAGCTCTTTGGTTGTGTAACACGGAGGTGTCGGTGGCATCAGTAAATCTTTAATCCTCTGCTTCTCCAACCTTTGGGTCTAAGCTGCATGAAATAGAAAGCAAATGTTCGCTCTTTCTCCCGAAAAAACGATAAGCGATAAACGATAACACGGGGCCAACTTAACAGACGGGTTAAGTCGTTTTGGTTTTATCTTCTTCATCGGACAGGTGGCGAAATATCAAGTTAATATCAAGAGTCCTGAATGTTAACCTATCTACATATGGGACTGCGGTGTTGTGTTCGTGTGTGTTTCTGCATCTGGTTTGTTTGCGTGTGTGTCCATATTAATGCGTGCGTGTGTATTTTTGTGTTGTAGTTTTGGTTTGGTGTGTGTGTTGTAGTTATGTTTGGTTGTGTGTTGGTTTGTGTGTGTGTGTGTGTGTGTGTGTGTGTGTGTGTGTGTGTGTGTGTGTGGTCAGAAATGTGTATCACAGCTCTGTCTTTGGTAACATGCTCTCTCCACCACTGCGATGTGTCACACTAAAACGTACACTACACAACACTGGAACATACTACACAACACTGGAACACACTACAAAACACTGCAGTCCGAGGTTTCAGAAAACTAGATTCTGGATCACAAACACGGGACACGTCATCGAAGCAGACGTCATGTTAAGTAAAGTAACGTTAAAGTAACGATAATGGAACGGGTTTGGGGTCATCTCTGTCGGCCTGTCACCTCTCCTCCCCACAACACTCACAACACCGCGACACATCTCAACACGACCACCGAATATAGGAGCGACAAGCCTGTACATTTCCACCGGGAGGAGAAGGGCCACAGACTGGGTGAAACCTGCGATAACCCAGCCAAGATCCACCGTCCGTTAAAGAAGAAGGTGGAAAGCTATGTCCATGTCTCTTCAGACCGTCCACTCCTGAGTTCAGACGGGTCCTGACCTTTGGTCGTTTCTTCATAAAGCATCGACGTCTATTTGGTTTTCAACTGTTGGAGGTATTCGTGAAGCCCTCGTAGATAAAACCCTCAAAACAACCGGTAAGCAAAGCAACCCGGGGTCCACTTAGGACAGTGGTTAAAGAGAGGCCGTACGTCCACTGATATGGTTCGAGACCCACAGCCAATGGTTCGAGACCTAATAATTCAGTGCGTCCTTACCTCTCAATTGGCTCCGGGGTTAAACATGGCTCATCTTTTTCTTTAGTTTGGGCCGTAAGAGGTATAATTGCTGTCCTATTTTGGTAGGCTAAAAAGTGTAATCAACTCTTCATCACTTGAGTTCAACGAATGGCTGAGGAGTTTCTGTGAATACTTTGGTGAAATCTGCCAATTGGTGATTCGAGCACTGTGCGTTTTTTCCTCACGCAACAGCCTCTACGTCTGGGTTGGGTGTTTACGCGACCATTTGGACACCCCACAAACCTGAAAGTGACCCCAATAAATACATAAATTAAGTCAATAAATTAACACGCAAAAGGCTTCCCGTTAACAATAAATACAACATCTCGCCCAAAAGAGGCTGCGAGAGAGAGAGAGAGAGAGAGAGAGAGAGAGAGAGAGAGAGAGAGAGAGAGAGAGAGAGAGAGAGAGAGAGAGAGAGAGAGAGAGAGAGAGAGAGAGAGAGAGAGAGAGAGAGAGAGAGAGAGTTTTAAAGCTTTAGTTCCCTAGAATCAAGTCGTCGTCGTCAAACAATACCAGCTCCGGGTTCAGTTACACATCAGCAAACAAAGCAACACAACTGTCAAGAAGAAGTAGTATCCCCCCCCCCCCCCTAAAAAAACAATCTATAGAAGAACTATCGGTTACATTCCCTATAAAAGCTGATGACGTCAGCTGTTCGAGGTCCCCCCCCCCATCCCACCCCCACGAATTACAACTTCACACACTTTGCTTTGGTCGGGGGTCTGCTGTTAACAGATCCCTAAATTTCCCCCAACTTCAGCTGTGATCGCCTGGACCCTCGTCCAACGCGTCACGGAGACAAAATGAGCGGTTTTGGAGTTGAGTCAAAGCAGGACCCCCCAAAGACATTCAGATCAGACAGAGTTTAGCACCATACGAGAAGATCCGGGACGTCCATTGACGCTCAGTTCAGCCACAGAAAAGAAACAGCAATTTCAAAAACTCGTCGTTAGGGGTCACTGTCTCCCGTTCGATTTTGGTGTTTTGTTTACAACGTCATACGAGAGCAGTTCTGCTCACCTGCTGCAATTACGCACACATGCACGCATACACGCACACACACTCCTGCCGTTGTGCATGGTTTGGTATATGTATTTGGTATAAGTAGTAGTACGTCTCAAAAGGGTTCGCTTTGGGTATTCAGTTTTGGCTTTTTTCATCATCATCGACATTCTGGATCAACGTAAACTGGAAGCTACATTTTCACAGTTATTTCCAACCGTTACAAAATAAACAAACAACGAAATAGACGAGAATATATGATATAAAATACATGGCATTAAATCGCCCAAGAGACCCCCGCCCGCCCCCTTCCCCACTACGACCCCCCCCCCCCCCCCCCTCCCCACACACGTTATAACAACTAAAGCAGGTAGACATACCGTCATACATCGTCAACAGACACATTATGGAAAGGAAAATACAACAAAATATAGGTTATTCTGTCATTCAGTTCGTTTGAGGTTAATACATATTTTTTCCGTCCAGGAGAATCCACTGGGGAGGCGGGGCGACCGACAGAGAGAGAGAGAGAGAGAGAGAGAGAGAGAGAGAGAGAGAGAGAGAGGGGGGGGCGGGAGGTCTCTCCCCTCCCCCTCCCCCTCCCCCATGGCCATCCCCCTCCTGGTCCATGTTTGGTATTTGGTTTGGTTTTTGGCATTTCTTTAGTCACTCGTGAAGTAGGTTTTGGTTCTCAGTTCACTTTTTGGTATTTTCACTTTTCTTTTTTCTTTGTCGGAGTCTGCGTCCCTTTACAGACCTTCTCTCTCTCTCCCCCTCCTCCTCCCCCTCCTCCTCCTCCCCCTCCTCCTTCTGGGTTTTACTCGTTTGGTAGCCTCGGTTGTAGCGCGCCCCGCCAGTTCTGCCCCCCTCCTCCTCCTCCTCCTCCTCTGTCATCACTCCATTAGTCATCCCTTTGGTTCTCCTCCGAGGGGGGAGGGAGGGGGGAGGGTGGGGGGGGGGGACTGGCATTAGACTTCCTGGTTTTGGTTTGTTTTTTCTATATTTGGTCTGTTTGGTTCTCGGCTCTTTGTGGAGCCGCTTGTTTTGGTTTTGGTTTTCGCTCTTTGATGCTGATGCTGAGGCGGTTACCCGGGGCAACCATGCGATGGGCTGAGGCTTTGGTATCCAGACAGTGGCTGACGCCTGGCAGAGGAGCATTCTGGGTAATAGCATGGTATGATATGAAATCGATATGTGAACTGACGTAAAAGAAAAAGAAATAACATTGAGGTACGTTTCTTCTTTCTTAATCTGTTTCTGGGAATCCTCTGCGGTATGTGTGCGTGGGAGTGTATTACTGTGTGTGCGTGATACATTGTGTGTGTTTGTGCGACGCATGTATGTCGTGTGTGTTGTGGTGTGGTGGAAGTAGTGAACAAGAAGTCCTTAATGACAGAGGCAGTGTGCGAACACAAACAGAACCGACTCCGGTACAAACCGGTTAAAACCAGCACTACAAACCGTCGGGTCATGTGACCAGATCACATGAACCCCTGAGAGGTAGGAAACTACTCTGCTGCGGACTCAAAGGCCTCACAGCGCGCTTTTACTCTGAAATGGCCCCGACACTGGGTGAGTGTGTTCAACAGGAGCAGAGAGGTGGCTGTGATGGGAGCGTGGG
>NW_021963995.1:0-26719 GCF_902167405.1 Gadus morhua | reverse complement strand
CCCCCCCCCCCCTCTCTCTCCCCCTCCCTCTCTTATACACACACACACAGACTGATGATTCACTAAGTGTTGTTGGGTTATTACAAACTCAGCACCACAGGCGTACATGTGTGGACAAGTGTTGTTATGCAATACTGCTGAGGGACAGACCACAACACAGACGACTCAAAAATAAAACACACCTCGACCATGATATCCGGGCCAGAAGATGGATACACACACACACACACACACACACACACACACACACACACACACACACACACACACACACACACACACCATTATTTGTATTAATAGTGGCAACCAAAGTATGTCTCTCAGTAGGTTTGCTCTAGCTGTAGGTGTAGTCTAGAGTTTGTGAAAGAAAGGTGCTTTACTGTGTTTGCTATTAGTCTATTGCCTGCAAGCATTGTACCTTAATCACTGATATTACCCGGTCTTAAATGATTAATTATTAAATCACTCTCACGGGAGCTCAGCTTTCTAAGACACAAGGCGTAGGAGCAGATGGAAAGTGGAAGGGGGAATTCTGCAAATCAGATATCTTCGACGCTGCCGAGGACCCACTGGCCCAGTTTACTTCCACAAATACCCAAATACCCGTGGACCTGCAGTGGCGCTCCATCGCTCCCTGCTGGCGGGCCGTGGAGCTGCAGATTAGTACCGTCGCCCCCTGCTGGCGGGCCATGGACCTGCAGTAAAGGTCCACCGCCCCTGCTGGCGAGCCGTGGAGCTGCAGAGGAGGTCCACCACCCCCTGCTGGGCAGGCCCTGGGCCTGCAGAGGAGGGCCACCGCCCCCTGCTGGCGGGCCATGGATCTGCACTGGCGGTCCCTCGCCCCCTGCTGGCGGGCCCTGGGCCTGCAGTGGAGAGCCATCGCCCCCTGCAGGCGGGCCGTGGACCTGCACATTGGGTCCGCCTCACGGTAAGATTACTCGGGAGGAAAACTCAAGATTCTACAAGTTTTCTGGATAACTTCAACTTCTCCAATTACGTTATTACGGTTCAGGGCCTGAATAATTGTATGTGTTTGTTATCCAAATATAATATAGTAATATTAAAAAGTAAAAAAAAAAAGGAGGTAGTTCCGATACCATGTCTTAATAGATGATATGTTAGAGCCACTATTGGTTCGATAGGTTTGGCTTATTTTTAATATGCAAGATGTTTTTACTTGTTTAATGTGCATCTAGGAGCTTCATTACTTGATTATATTGTTTAACAGCCTTGCAAATAGTATACAGCTCGTTTTTTGTATCAGCTTAGATGGTCAGCCTCTTTCTCTTACACACACACAGCAAAACAAGCGCATGTTGATATGATCAGTAGGCCTACAAGAACAAGATATTTATATGCTGTATCAACAAAATGAATCTGTTGTATTTGAATCTCAGTCTAACAAAGACGGTCATCCAATCAGAGGGTGTTTTAAGCAGTTAGGAAACAGCGCGTATACAGGAAGGAGAATGAAGGTCTACATCAACATTGCTAATTATAACAAGCACAATGTTCAAACATTCTTCTCCGAAAAGAAAGAACATGCAGGCCTGTATTCCGTTGTTTAGGCGTCTATTAGACTGCAGTACCGACCGAGACCAGGAGAGGTCAGTGGTGTCCTAGTTGGGGTGCCTGTCTCTCCCCCTGCAGTACCGACCACTGCCAACAATACTTTTCATTTATTAAAATGTAAAATACTTGTAATATCCTTTTGAACAGCAGTTTAAAACAAGCATCCAAAAGATCGGTCCAGATTATGTGTTATGCCGCTGGATGTTGACCAAGGAGGTTAAGTCACGTTAACATTATTTATTTGTGCGTGCATCGATCTAACCGCCAAAGGAGTGACCATCGGTCATAACAATAACCCGCAGAATGCCTGGTTGGCAGTTCATCTTTCAGAGCCAATCGCCAATGAAGTATCATTCATCAGCTCATCACACGAGCTCGAAGCAAGGAGGGGACTGTTCTGGTGGTTAAAGCTGAAATAAACTGTCGAGTTGTAAAGAAGGAGTTTATTTTTCGAGGTCTGCAGGGTGATGATGGCCATCAACACCGGTGAAGATGTCCTTAGAGAGTAAACGGTTTTAGAGCATCATTATTCACGTCTGCGTCGCCCACGGCCATTTCTCCAGAGACGACGTCCTCTCAAAGTTAAATACTGATTCTGAAGTTGTAAGAGAAGTTGAATTCAAGATTATGTACTATCTTCATGAAGCCCAACTACTACCTTCAAAAGTGGTTATTCTTCCCCAAATTTAGGTGAACATGACCACAATGCGGGAGATGTGTTCGAGTAAAACTCGGTTCAAAATAGGAAATAAAATCGCCAGCCTAATCCTGCATCGATTCTAGTTTATCTGAACAACTTCTCTAACGTTTGATGCGAAAGATTAAAACAAAACAATACTAAAAAACACTGAATTAAACTCATTAAAAAAAAAAAAATTTAGACGAAAGAAAATAATTTCATGTCACATAGTGTGAAAAAATCCCAACATGCGACAATCAAAAAAAAAAAGACAAGACATCCATCCATTTTAACCTGTTTTTTTAATGTACCCTGATTACTGTTTAATTACAAATGAAGATGAAAAGATACAAGATAAACAAAATACAGATGTCTGTTCCATGCCCCTCCTCCCCTCTCTTCATCCTGGAGGGCGACATGCTCAAATACCAAGGTTAAACAAAATAAATCAACGCTTCTTACAAGAATACACCCCTCCGAAATGGAAAGAAAGTTATAGATATATACATAAAAAGGTAAAAAATAAAATAAAATATAAGGAAATTAAAACAACCGAATTGTTCAAATAAAAAGCAGTTGATAACTCAAACCCCTCGTGTTGCTGGTTGTGAAAGGTTGCGGTTAAGCCACGCGGCTAGCATGGATAGCTAGCTAGGCTAACTAGAAGGCTAACTAGCCGGTTAACGGTTAACTAGCTGGTTAACCTCTGCAGGGACTCAAAAGGCGCGACGCCGAGAACGAAAATACGAAGCTTCAGGAAGAGGCGGGCATTTGGCAAGAAGGAACAAAACGTTATGTTAATAATATAATTACAAGAGTAACAGTAATACAAGTCGGAAGGAAGGGGGAACAAATACTAGAAAAGGATCAAAAATAATCGTCATCGGGGAGTTTTGTGGGAGGATATTTTAACGGCAAAAGTGATTTTATTGGCTTCAAGCAACTGGCAAGGCAGCAATGGTCTGGGCAGTGTGTGCATCGCTGGGTGTTTAACGTTAGTTCGGGGTTTCTCTTCGGAGGAACGAGAGCGTCGCTGGTAACTTTTAACAATCGGACGTCACGGTACAAAACTACGAGGTTCAAAACCCTGCCGGCTGCCTTTAAATCACAGACACACACACACACACGCACTTCGGATGCCGGGAAGTCCCTCCCTTGCAGTCTATTTTGTGGTTTCTGTGATGTCATTTCCCCCTCTTTCAGAACGGCTCTGTGTGTCTGGTGTGTGTGCGTCTGCCCTGAGCGTGTGTGTGCGTCTGGATGTGTGCGGTAGCTATGGTTATGCCGTCTACACCAGAGAGTGTGTAGGGGTGTCTGATGTCACGTGTGATGTCACCGTCCCCGCTGGCAGCCACAGTGAAGCCACGCTTTGTGTACGAGAGAGAGTGTGTGTGTGTGTGTGTGTGTGTGTGTGTGTGTGTGTGTGTGTGTGTGTGTGTGTGTGTGTGTGTGTGTGTGTGTGTGTGTGTGTGTGTGTGTGTGTGTGTGTGTGTGTGTCCCCCCTACCCCAGGACATACACTTTAACAACCCGCCCCTTTCCGCCCAGACCTGAGCGAAGGCGTGTTTGTTTTACCCTACGGAGCGCCCCGGCCAGGCTGGGCCAGCAGGGCGGGGCCCCACTCGCCGCTGCCAGACAGCAGCACGGCCGTCGGGGAGGAGGGGAGAAAGCTGTTCCATGTGTGTTTCCACCGGCGGTCGACTTAAACCACTCCTGCCCGGTTGCCCCACCCACCTGGGCGCGCCGGGACGTGGAAACAAACAGCCAGGAGACGAGGGACCCTGCTGTGTCAATACTATGAAAATATACAGGAGCTACTGTCATACCCGGCTGCAGAACACCGCTGAGAATACGGCCAGTCAAATAGATATATCTCTCTCTCTCTATATCTATATCTATACATATATAGATATAGCACTCAAAAATAGAAAGGATTCTTCATGATCGGTATGAAATGGCGGCAGTGAAATATAGCATTTCTTTTTCGTTTCCATAGATATTCAAATATAGTATTTATGCGTCCGTTGTGCTTTTATTTTGTAGTTCTTTTTTAAAATAAAAACAGAAGGCATGATGGTCCTCTGAGTCGTTTGGCTAAAAGGGGGAGGGGCTTTCTAAAAAAAGGCACAGTATTCTTCGTCGTCTTTTTGTTCGTTAAAATGGGCGCATTATATCGATTTCTTTTACACTATACTGATAAAACGTCGTAGAAAAGAGCGCGTGTTTAAAACGTCTCGTGGAGGCGTACGTCGTGGGCATTCCTGTTGTGGTCCTTGTTGTTGTTGTCGTCGAGCACATCACCCGTCGTCACGCAGCCCGGTCGTCACGACGACGGGGCCCGAGGCGGACCGAGGCAACAGACGGGCCATTATCGCACACACAACGCGCCGAAAATAGAGACAAAAAGAGGACAGAAAGGGCCGATCAGCGGATCTCCGAACGCCCTCAGAGCCAGTCGCTCGCTCTCTCTCTCTGTCTCTCTCTCCCCCTCACTCTCTCTCTCCCTCACTCTCCCTCTCTCTCCTCACTCGCCCTCTCTCTCTCCCTCACTCTCTCTCT
This sequence comes from Gadus morhua, assembly GCF_902167405.1. NCBI lineage: Eukaryota > Metazoa > Chordata > Actinopteri > Gadiformes > Gadidae > Gadus > Gadus morhua. The sequence continues at coordinate 21,910 of NW_021963995.1, read as the reverse complement.
CTCTCTCTCTCTCTCTCTCTCTCTCTCTCTCCCTCCCTCACTCTCTCCCTCCCTCACTCTCTCTCTCTCTCTCCCTCCCTCTCTCTCCCTCCCTCACTCTCTCTCTCTCTCTCTCTCCTCCCTCTCTCTCTCTCTCCCTCCCTCACTCTCTCTCCCTCACTCTCTCTCTCTCTCTCCCTCCCTCACTCTCTCTCTCCCTCACTCTCTCTGCACGAGGCACTACTGTCCTTGGAGAACACTGAGACACACAGCACATACAGATACACCACTTCTGCTTGTATATATAAACTGTTTTCTCTTCAGGAGGAGGAGGAGTCAACCAATGCCTCAGCTCCTCCTCCCGACTCCCTCATTCCCTCCCATTGGCCGGTCCCCCGCAGTTCTCTCAAAGCCCATTGGTTGAAAAGGAGAAAGTGTACATAATTACAGGGTTCCGTACGGCGCTCTCTACCAATCAGCGTCCTCGAACCGTGGGGAGGGAGAAGCCTAACATGGTGTCCAATCAGAGGCCTTACCTGGCCCGGGAGCGACTGACCGTCTGCTGTTCTGATTGGTTTAACGTCCGCCAGACGTGTGGGGGGGGGGGGGGGTGGGGGTGAGGCTGCCTTGATGCAGTCCCTTGTTCGAAGGCTGTGATTGGCTAGTTCCGGTCATTAGGTTTGAAGGCTGTGATTGGCTAGTTCCGTTCATTAGGTTTGAAGGCTGTGATTGGTTTGTTCCTTTCAGAGTAAGACACTGATCGCCTTGTCGGAACCAGACTGGTCATGTGATCCAATTTCATTGACTGTTTATAATTGTGTTGTTGAAGCGTCCTCCATCTTGTCGGGGAGGGGTGGCGTTTGTGGGTGTGGCCTAGAGGCATCCCTTCTCCATTTTGTGTAATTCATTTATATTTCATCACATCACGCTGCTGGTGGATCGGACGCTGCTCCGATTAGCCACATCCAATCAGGCAGCTTGATTAGAGGGACTCGTTAGGGACAGGTGAGCTCGTTAAGGACAGGTGAAACGCGTTAAGGACAGGTGAAGGGGTAAGTGGACCCGGATGCTTATCATCCTGACCGGCCAACACAGCTGGACTCCAAGCCCTCTTCTCGAACCTGCAGAGAAACATGGACTTGTGTTGTGTGAGTTCAAACATCTGGGGGCCGCATCGAGGGGGCTCTTGGTAGAACAGGGGCCCAGAATGGGGGGCCCCCACTGGGTGAGTTTGAGGCTGAGTAGAGGTTCAGTCTTTAGTGTTAGAAGGTCGAAGCAGGGACACATTCTGCCGTGTTCATGTTGGATGTGTGGAGGTGCTGAAGGCCCCCCCTCCCCCCCACACACACACACACACACACACACACACACACACACACACAGGTTCACACACTCATGAGGGTCTGGTCTCGCAGGTGTGTGTTCTCATGCGTTAAGGCGTCGGTGGGAAGCTGCCTGGGCATGTATGTGTGTGTGCGTGCGTGACCGTGCGCGCATGTCTCAGCAGCCGGAGTTCTCCAGGGACAGCTGGGCGGTGGCCCTCTGCAGCTCGGAGGAGGAGCGACGCTGGGTGGGTGGGGCCACCCCCAGGCCCTCCACCCCCCCCCCTGCTCCTCCTACTGCTGCTGCTGCTCCTCTGGCCACCTCCCCGTCCTCTTGCTCGGCGCTCCGCACCTTCTTGTCCTCCGCCTCCTCCCTCTCGCCGTCCGCCTCCATCTTCTGGTCCTCGCTCCAGCGCCGCTTGAAGCGCAGCTTGAGGGGGATGCACAGCGTGCCGCCGGGGCTGATGGGAGCCGACCCCTGACCCGGCTCGCTCTTCAGGCTCAGCAGGGGGAGGGGCGGGAGGCCCGCGCTCAGAGGGGGCGTGGCCGGGGTCTTGAAGACGTCCTCGTCGTCCTCGTCGTCCTCCGGGTGGTGGTGGGGGTGGTGCTGATGCTGCGGCGGCTTGTTGCTATGGAGCGGAGGCGGGGGCCGGCCGGCGGTCCCGTTGCCGAGCTGCAGGTGGCCGGGGATGTAGCGGTGGAGGGCGTGGTGGTGGTGGGGGTGCTGGTGGTGCTGGTGGTGGGGGAGGAGCTTGGGCCGGCTGGTCGGGGTGAACACGTCGCCCTCGTCATCGTCGCCGTAGTCGTCGTCGTCGTCGCCGTCGCCGTCGCCGTGGTGATTCATCTGCTCGTCCTCCTCGCTGATGTCGGTCACCTCCACCTCCTCGGACTCGTTGTCGGAGATGGGCTCCACCTGGTGGCGGGGGGAGGGAACAACGAGGGTAAATAAACAGCGTTTTTCTGACCAGCGGCCTAACCCTCAAAGCGCTTTACTGATACTGCCTCACATTCACCCGTTCACGCACACGTTCACACATCGATGGCGGAGTCAGCCACGCAGGGCAAAGTCGGGAGCAGTCAGGGTGAAGATCTCGATCCAGCCACCTCCCTGTGACCAGCCAACCCGCTCCACCCCCTGAGCATCATGCCGCCAACATGCGTTTAATGCACGCTACATTTTTGCAATATCCATGAACCCTGGTGGACTGTAATGATTCAGCCTTCTGCTGCAAAAAACATCCCATAATACACACTCACCATCCCATAATACACACTCCGTCATCGTGGGGACGTACCTTGATCTTGGGCGTCGCCATGGCAGCGTGGTTAGAGTGCATGCCGGAGCCCGCGGAGGCCGCCGATTGGCCGTGGGCGGAGGAGGAGGAGGAGCAGCCCCCGTCCCGCTGCTTGCGTCCGAGCGGCGGCGGCTGCAGCTTGAACTTGAAGGGGGAGGGATGCTGCTGGTCGTCCAGCCCCGCCCCCAGGGACCCCGCCAGCGAATGGGAGAGGTGCATGGGCGGCGGCGGGGGGGCGTGCAGCAGGTGGTGGGCGGGGGGCTTGTCGTGGGCGGGCTGCGGCTGCGGCGGCGGCGGCGGGGGCGGCGGCGGCGCGGGCCGGTGCGGCTGGGGGATCAGGATGTTTGGGTAGTGCAGGAAGGCGCGGGGGCTCAGGTGGTAGTTGTACACCGACTGGGCGTGGGCCTGCAGGTAGCGCTTCATGTCGTCCGCGTTGAAGGAGAAGTGGGAGCCCAGCATGGGGGAGGACATGGAGGGGGACGGGGTGTAGGGCAGGTGGGAGCCCGGCGTCATGGACAGACCCGGGGAGAGTGCGGGGCCCAGGTGGCCCCCGGGGCCGGGCAGCGGGGACACGGGGAAGGGGGACAGCTGCTCCGAGTGGACCCGCGGGGTGGGCCTGGCCAGGTGCGCCCCGGAGCCGTACATGCGGAACAGGGACTCGTGGGTCATGCGCGGCGGCAGGAGGCCCCTGAAGGAGCGGTCGGGCCCCCCCAGGCCCCGGTCGTCGCCGGGGGCCCCACCGCCACCGCCCCCCACCGTCTCCTCCAGCTCCGAGTTGGTGGAGGTGCCGTCGCTGCAGTCGCTGACGGAGCCCCGCGCCATGCGCCGGGCCACGCCGCTGAACACCCCCGGGCTGCGGAGGTCCTCGCTGGGGGAGAGCACCTCCGACGGCGTGGAGGGCGGGAAGCGGAAGTGGGAGCCGCCGCTGGTGATGGGCGGGGCGCTCTGGGGGACGCGTCCTGGGGGGGGGGGGGGGGGGGGGGGGGAGAGAGAGAGAGTATTAAGAGACTGACTCAGAGGATATACCATGGTTTATAACTAGTGCCGTCAGTTAAACGCGTTATTAACGGCGTTAACGCAAACCAAGTTTAACGGCGTTAATTTTTTTTTGTCGCGCGATTAACGCAATTATTGTATTTAAAAAATAAAAAAAAATTCCTTTCCTTTGGCTCAAAACAAAGAAGTAGTAGCCTGACTGCTATGTTCAAGGCAGTATGTTTGTATGTTCATCGTTTAGTTGCTCTATAGGCTTTTTTTTTGTATCGTCCTGTTTTGATCAGTATATGCTCATGTTGTTATCAATAAAAAAACATTTGCACAAGGCAAGCCGATGCACTTCTCCATGTTGATAAGAGCATTACAATGAGAACAGTTAATGGAACAAAGAAATAAAGGGATATTTAGCATAGAAAAAAGAATTGCGATTAATCGCGATTAATCGTGAGTTAACTATGACATTAATGCGATTAATCGCGATTAAATATTTTAATCGCTTGACAGCTCTAATTATAACTAGTAGCACCGAGACCCCCGCTCCAATCTCGTCTGGAGCACACTGAGACAAGATACTGCTATGAACTACAACGAGTTGGTACTAATTACTAGTATAAGAGCTCTGAGGGACACACACAGTGTGTGTGTGTGTGTGTGTGTGTGTGTGTGTGTGTGTGTGTGTGTGTGTGTGTGTGTGTGTGTGTGTGTGTGTGTGTGTGTGTGTGTGTGTGTGTGTGTGTGTGTGTGTGTGTCAGAGATGGAAGTTAACTTTTTTGCCCACCAGCCACTGTGGCAGGTAGATTTAAAAATCTACCAGCCACTCATCTTTTTTACCAGCCACTTTTTATGTGCCATATATTTTTTTAATATATGCGTACATTTTAAACAAATTGACATGTTAACAATAAAACAACATGCATGGCTACACCATCATAAGTCAATCTAATTAGTGCCTGAATACAAATGTGTCCACAGACATGGTAACGTCTGATAGTAAGCATTATTGGCCCTTAACACTAATACTCAGAAAAAACATTGCCTCAAAAGGCTATTAGCCTATTGGCTAGTAGAGGCATATACTTGAACTTTATACCCTGAACTTTTAAACTTTGCAAACGTGCAAAAACATAATTATATATTTATGTGGCATTCAGTCCAATGCTGGAAATATATCTGTGGCATTCAATAGGCCAATGCTGTGATAAAATATGTAAAGTATGACCAAGTGTTTCTTTCTGTTCAATAGATAGAACGTTATCAATCCCCTGTGGGAGAAATTTGTTAATGTTTGTCCCTATAAAACAATAATGGTAAAAAAAAAAAAATACACGACGGTAACTGCGTAAGTCAAACCGTCCAATCTGAAGGCTCTACTTAACCACGCCCCCTACTCACTTCCTCCAATGCAAAGCGAACAGAACTGAGTAGGGGAGGGCGTAGCATAACTAGTTTGCGAACGACCCAAAGAAACGCAACGCAAATACAATGAGAACATGTATGAGGCTTTAATAAAATCCCGGACGATTTTTAAATTCCGCCACACATTTTTTAAAAGTGTCTCAAAAGGAGGGCATGTCTGGGCAAAAGACGATGTCTGGTTACCCTACGTACGGGAAACCCTTTTGATTCCTACCTGTTTAATAGCGGCCCAAATTGGTGGGCGCTATCCTGGTAATTTCTCTGCGTGAGAAATACGAAGTGTGGCGTGTGAGCGTGTGCATGGATTGAATTGCGTGTGTCAAACGCCGAATGCGTGAGACTTGAGAGCCTATTACTGGTAGCCTATATTATCCCGGATGCCGGACAGTTGCAGTTCAGCAAAAGAGGCGTAGAAGAAGAAGGGATGTTGACAGTAATGGTTGTGGAACTGCACAGCGCCGTATAACGAATATTAAATATGCAAATTTGATCTGACCTTACTGGAAAGTATTACCCGACACAGTGGCGGGTGAAGTGACACAATTCACCCACCACCATACAAATCCACCCGCAAATGGCGGGTGGCGGGTGTTAATTTCCATCCCTGGTGTGTGTGTGTGTGTGTGTGTGTGTGTGTGTGTGTGTGTGTGTGTGTGTGTGTGTGTGTGTGTGTGTGTGTGTGTGTGTGTGTGTGTGTGTGTGTGTGTGTGTTAGGAGTGACAGATGAGGAAATCACTACCACTACTAACTAATTGCTTTCTCTGTTGCGTACAGGGAATGGGTTAACTTAGTGATTGTTAGTGCTTGACACTTGGTTCTATGAACATCCTTACTGTGCCGACAACGCTATATTGTCGTTTCTCTTTCTCCCGACAAATGTACCTATTGTGAGTCGCTTTTGGGTACAAGCGTCTGCTACTGCCTTAAATGTAAATGTATTAAGCCGTTCATTTGTTTTAGTAGTATGACCTCATCATGAGCTCATAATAACTACGAGCGGTACTCAATAGTATTAGTACTAGGAACACGTCAGCCTGGCCAGAGCACTGCTCGTTCTACTACAGTACGAACACTACATCAGCAGGGGAGTGTTCATGTTAAAAAAAAAAAAAAAAAAAAAAAAAAAAAAAACACACAGTTTAGCAAGGACGGAAAAGGGTAAAAAAAGCTAAAGTTAACCCGAAGCAGTGGAGGACAAGTTGTACACAGATGAAATAGTGCGTGTGCAGCAGTATGATGGAGGGTCTGGCTCGCTGACAGGCTGCCCCGCGCGGAGCCAGACAACCCCTTAAATATTGGAAAAGTCTCACTTACTGCCATCACAAACACAGGATGGGCTGCTCCAGAGTTTCCACTACCGTGTGTGTGTGTGTGTGTGTGTGTGTGTGTGTGTGTGTGTGTGTGTGTGTGTGTGTGTGTGTGTGTGTGTGTGTGTGTGTGTGTGTGTGTGTGTGTGTGTGTGTGTGTGTGTGTGTGTGTGTGTGTGTCCACGATGGCTTTCAGAATTAGTCTCAAAGCTTTGTTTGTTCTTTCTGTGTGTGTATAGAAACCATATTCATGCAAACCATGTGTGTGTGTCAACGTGCATGTGTGTCTTCAATATTAATGCATGCGTGTGTGTGGGGCAGACCACATCAGACATCCCATAATAAGAGACGGGTGCTGGACGCCCGTCAAGAGCCACCACTCTGTTTACGCCCCACAGCCCCCGGGGGTGTGTCTGGGGGGGGGGGGGGGGGGTCTACACACATGTGTATCTGGAGTGTGTTAACAAAATGCTCAGCATTCATATTGACACACACCATGTGTGTCACAAGAGAGTTTGAGTGGATCTGGGACTGAACAGTGTGAACGACGTGCATGCCAAGTGTGTGGAGCTATGGTTGTGTACCGACATGTGTGTGACGCGCATGTGTATGCGTGTGATGTGTACTGACACGTGTGTGAGCTATGTGCTTAAAGATGTGTGCGACTGTGTGAGCTGACATGTGTGTGAAGTGTGTGTGTGTACTGACGTGTGTGCGTGTGCGTGTGTGTTATATGCTTCAAGATGTGTGCGACTGTGTGAACTGATGTGTGTGAGGTGTGTGTGTGTGTGTGTACTGACATGTGTGTAAGGTGTGTGCGCGTGTTTACTGACATGCGTGTGTCTGTGTGTTCCGAGATGCGTGTTTGTGTGCACTGACCAGAGCCCATGTCGATGAAGGGGTAGTTCACCAGGACCAGCTTGTTGAAGTTGAACTTGTAGGTGAAGCGTTTCCCCTTGGTCTTATGGAGGATCCTCTTGTTGTAGTAATACCTGGAGAGAGTCAGGGAGAGACCGTCAGACACAGAGGGAGAGACCATCACAGACACACAGAGGGAGAGACCATCACAGACACACAGAGGGAGAGACAATAATACACAGAGAGAGAGCGACAGGTACACACAGAGAGAAAGAGACCGAGAGAGAGATACAAATAGAGGGAGAGCCAGAGACCCAAAGAGGGAGAGACACTTACAAATAGAGAGAGAGAGACAGTCACACACAGTGACACATATTTTCAGGAGTCAGGTGTTCAACCCATCCGTAACTCCCTGCATCGCTCCATCAGATATCACAAGTGAGACGAGGATGATGTTTCTGTCTGACTGTTATAACCCCAGAAGGTCTTCCTGAGTGGTTACAGTCATTATTCCTCCATCCAACTCTCCGCCAGCGGCCAGGTACTTCACGGCCAACAAAGTCGCGCGTTAGCCAGCCGCATGTAGCACACAGTGCCTCGCTGAGTGGCTCGCCGTGATTGGCCGTCGGTCGTCGTGCCAACAGGTGCTTGAGCGGCAGCACTTCAACTCAACCAGCGGGAGAAGCAATCCACTCACAACCCGGACTAGAGGCCGGCACGCACACTCAGCCCCGGAACAAACGCACACCCACACAACGCAAACGCACAAAAGGGCCTTGAGCACGTGTCCCGCATGTGACTCCAACGCTGGCGGAGAACCGGGGTCACGTGACACGAGGAGCGCCACTGGTCCTCATTGGGTTCACAACACACACCTCAGAACAAACTGGGTCGACCCCACACACAAAGGAAACCCAGGCCTAGCGCTAAGGTGCTAACACGCAGCTAATGTTAGCTGGCTAATGAAGAGGGGGGGGGGGGGGGGGGGCTCTTCTTCCTCCTCACTTCAAATCAAGTCCAACAAAGGCACACACACACAGACACACACCGAATGCAGGCATGCATTAAAAACAAAGCACACACGCGTTGAAACACAAGTACCCACACACACACACACAGGCAAGCATAAAAAAAAAAACACAGTAAAAACACAAGCACACACAAGTTTATAACAACAAACACACACACTTTAAAAAACACACAAACATACGCATTCAAAATAACACACACACACACACATTCAAAATAACACACTCAAAATAACACACACTCACACACATTCAAAATAACACACACTCACACACATTCAAAATAACACACACACACACATTCAAAATAACACACACACACACACATTCAAAATAACACACACACACACACACACACACACACACACTCAAAATAAGACACACACACACACATTCAAAATAAGACACACACACACACACACACACGTTAAGATCAACCCCTTCACATCAAAGCGAGCGGGATCAATCAGACGCTGAGTTAATGGAGAGCAGCCGGTTCATTAGCGGCCGCGTTCCAATAAAGACGCCGCTGAGAGACCGCAGCCCAGACGCGAGGGCCCCCCACTCAGGGGCCCGCACCATGTCACACGCGATGCTCTCCAGGTGTGCACTGTACAGCTGGACAGGCTCAGATGTACCTGTGCTGTTGTCGATCAGCTAGCCTCCTCCGGCATGTCACTGTGACAACTATACAGGCACGCCAGCGCCGCGACCCGCTATCATTTACTCTGCACTGTCTAACCCCTACCTGCTCCTTAGTGACCTGTCTGTACTGTCTAACCCCTACCTGCTCCTTAGTGACCTGTGTGTACTGTCTAACCCCTGCCTGCTCCTTAATGACCTGTCTCTGTACTGTCTAACCCCTACCTGCTCCTTAGTGACCTGTCTGTACTGTCTAACCCCTACCTGCTCCTTAGTGACCTGTGTGTACTGTCTAACCCCTGCCTGCTCCTTAGTGACCTGTCTGTACTGTCTAACCCCTACCTGCTCCTTAGTGACCTGTGTGTACTGTCTAACCCCTACCTGCTCCTTAATGACCTGTCTCTCTACTGTCTAACCCCTACCTGCTCCTTAAAGACCTGTCTGTACTGTCTAACCCCTACCTGCTCCTTAATGACCTGTCTGTACTGTCTAACCCCTACCTGCTCCTTAATGACCTGTCTCTCTACTGTCTAACCCCTACCTGCTCCTTAATGACCTGTCTCTGTACTGTCTAACCCTTACCTGCTCCTTAATGACCTGTCTCTGTACTGTCTAACCCCTACCTGCTCCTTAATGACCTGTCTCTGTACTCTCTAACCCCTACCTGCTCCTTAATGACCTGTCTCTGTACTGTCTAACCCCTACCTGCTCCTTAATGACCTGTCTCTGTACTGTCTAACCCCTACCTGCTCCTTAATGACCTGTCTCTGTACTCTCTAACCCCTACCTGCTCCTTAATGACCTGTTTCTGTACTGTCTAACCCCTACCTGCTCCTTAGTGACCTGTCTGTGTACTGTCTAACCCCTACCTGCTCCTTAATGACCTGTCTCTGTACTGTCTAACCCCTACCTGCTCCTTAATGACCTGTCTCTGTACTGTCTCACCCCTACCTAGTCCTTAATGACCTGTCTCTGCACTGTCTAACCCCTACCTGCTCCTTAATGATCTACCAGTACTGTCTAACCCCTACCTGCTCCTTAATGACCTGTCTCTGTACTGTCTAACCCTGAACCTGCTCCTTAATGACCTGTCTCTGTACTGTCTAACCCTGAACCTGCTCCTTAGTGACCTGTCTCTGTACTGTCTAACCCCTACCTGCTCCTTAACGCCCGTCATGGGGTCACTAAGGAGCAGGTAGGGGTTAGACAGTTAAGTCCAGCCTCCTCCTTATCCATACATCAAACCCCTGTAAGTCCCTGTGGAGCGTGTGATAAAAGGCCTCAGGCTGAGTCAATAACCGAGAGGCCTCCAGGACTTTGTATCCCTGTAGCTCTGAGTGCAGTGCCGTCGTGTTCGGACCACACTCGATCGCACACCCTGAGTCACGTCGACAGACCCAAGTCCAACGCACAACACCAACACAAACACAAACAAAAGGCAGCTGGTGTGGAGGAGATCTGCGTGTATTTCTGTGCGCGTTTGTGTGGGTCTAGGTGGCGGAACAAGTCGGTCGCCGCGGGAACCGTAAGCTCCGAACATGCGTGTGTATGTTCCTGTTGACAGCTTGAGATCTAAATGAGGACTGTTCTCAGCACTCCACATGTTGCGTGTGCTAGTAGGGGGTGTGTTTGTGCGTTTGTGTGGTAGTGTGTGTGGTAGTGTGTGCAACAACCAACACACCGACCAGCTGACACCCCATCACCAATACAACAACAAAAACATCACCAACACAGAAACAAAACACATATCAACAACCACTGAGACCGTCATCGCCAACACACACGACAAACTGTAAACAAATGTATCTCCAACACACGCAACAATAAAACTCATCACCAACACAAAATATCCCCTCTTCTTCAATCCCTCCTCTCCTTCCCTCCCTTCCTCCCTCCTCTCCTTCCCTCCTCTCCTCTCCTTCCCTCCTCTCCTTCTTCCTTTCCTCCTCCTCCTCTTCTTATTATTCTTCTTCTTCCCTCCCTCCTCCCCTTCTTCTTGCATCCCTCCTCCCCTTCTCTCCCTTCCTCCCTGCTCCTCTTTTTCTTCCCTCCTCCTCTCCCCACCCTCCCTCCTCCCACCTCTCCCCTCCCTCCCTCCTCTCCCTCCCTCCTCTCACCTCAGTGCACGGCTCAGCTTGTCGTAGTTCATCTGGGGTTTGCACTTGCGCGCCCCCCACAGGCGTGCCACCTCGTCGGGGTCCTTGATGACGAACTCCCCGTAGTCGCCCTGCCAGGCGATCACCTCGTGGTACTCCTCCTTCCTCAGCAGCTCCAGGATGAAGTGCCACAGCTGGATCTGTCTGGAGCCCGGGCTGGACTCGGGCTTGTAGGCCCACTCCGGGAAGGCGAACCCTGGGTAACACGGAGAGAGAGGGAGGTGGAGGTGAGTGACATGGGAAGAGTCTACGGGTCGGTCGAGTTAATACACTGCATTGACACAGCACTTTTCTAACCAGCGGCCACTCGAAGTGCTGTTCAATATTACCCGACATTCATCCATTCATTCACTTTATTTAACTATAGAATCGTAGAAGAAAAATAAATATAAATCTAACTGATCTCCAGTCAGCTACGCTAACAAAACCCCAAAGAATAAAGATTGAAAATAATCTTTTTTTTTTCTTGTAGCCTTTGCGAATGCATATCACGTTCTATTACATCGCGATTCCGATTTGAATTTGATTAATCTTTAAGCCGTACTTCTGAATGGGCAGAGATAAAATGGAGGAACGAAACATGCAAACAAAGGGTGGGCAGGTATGGGTTTCTGTGGTCTGACTCCCTTGAGGTGGGATGTTCGGCTCTAGTTTCACTTCCAGCTTGCATTAGGTACTTTCACCACCACGGTGAGAACTTCCGCACAGTGGGAACCGAGAAAAGAGCCGTGAGATGCGCTCGACAGCGGGTGAACCATCGTGGTACCGCCACACTCATTGATGGCTGCTTTGTGATAAGAAGGATAAGAGAGAAAGACAGAGAGAGAGAGAGAGTGCAAAAGACAGAGGGAGTGAGAGAGGAGGTGACGAGAGGGAGCAAAAGACAGAGCAGGAGGAGGGGAGAAGGACACGAGAGAGGGAGAGAGAAGGAAACAAGATGACAAGAGAGGGCAAGAGAGGGAGACAAGAGAAGGGAGAGAGAAGGAGACAAGGTGACGAGAGGGCAAGAGAGGGAGAGAGGAGGTGACAAGAGAGGGATAGAGAAGGAGACAAGGTGACAAGAGAGGGCAAGAGAGGGAGAGAGGAGAAGACAAGAGAGGAAGAGAGGAGGAGACAAGAGAGTGAGAGAGAAGGAAACAAGGTGACAAGAGAGGGCAAGAGAGGGAGAGAGGAGGAGACGAGAGGGAGAGAGGAGGAGACAAGGAGACCAGAGAGGGAAAAAGACAGAGAGAGGAGGAGAGGAGGAGACGAGGAGACAAGGAGACGAGGGAGGGAGGGAGGCCGAGAGGAGGAGACAAGGAGGGCCAGAGAGGGCTACCAAAGCGCCTGCACAAAGCGCTGTTGGTGGCAGCCCGTGTTGGGGGGTGCTCCTCCACAGAGATAGGGGGTGCTCCTCCACAGAGATAGGGGCTCCAGACACATCAAGACATGCTGGCAGAGTGTGAAGGTCTGCCGTGCTCTCAGCGCTATCAGTGCCCGGGCCGCTATCAGTATCAAAGCCCCCCCTATCAGCCCCTCACGCACCACCGATTACAGCCAGCCTTGAGAGGCACACAGACTCAATACACGCTACGCTGGACCAACGCCAGGAACCACACTCCACCACACACACACAGAGAGACACACACATATACAGAGACACAAACACCGAGAGAAACACAGAGTCACACTCCACCAGGCAGACACACATATACAGAGACGCACACACACGCAAACATATATGAGAGACACACACACACTAAGTCACACACACATATAGAGAGAGAGGCGCGCGCGCACACACACACACACACACACACACACACACACACACACACACACACACAGACAGAGAGAGAGAGAGACACGTATAAAGACACACACACGTTCCCATTTTCACACAACTACACATGACTTTGTGTAATTCCGTGGGTTGCAATAAAAGACTCAACACCATTTTAACACAAGGCCAAGGCAGCGTGCATAGACACACAAACACACACACACATACCTCATTAAGACCAGATGTGTGTTGGCTACAAGCCTGTGAATGCTATGTGTGGGAAGCATATGGACACACTACAACACAGTCACACAGAAAGAGAGAGAACTAGAGACAGAGAGACAGAGACAGAGAGAGAGAGACAGACACAGAGAGACAGACAGAGAGACAGTCCGAAAGAGAAAGAGAGAGACAGAGGGAGAAAGACATGCTGAGAGAGAGAGATGGAGAGTGACAGAGACACAAGGAGAAAGAGCAAGTGATCAGTTTGGGCGTAACATACAGACTGTACAAAAAAAAAAAAAGGTTCAAACTGAGTTTTCATCTGTGTACATTTGTGGAAACTACCGACCGAAGTGACAAAAATATTCAAACGGCCCGACTACATGCTGAGATTCAGAACGCGGTTTCAGCTCTAGCTCTTGGGGTGTTTCCTCGCCTCGCTGACGTAGGAACGTCCGCCTGAACACAGGTCAGGTCACCGCCCCGGTTTCCCACACCGAAACCGAAACCCCATGCCGTGATCCCGTCACCATGACAACACCGGCCCGGCTGACATCACGGCCGGCTGGCGGCCATGGCGAGCGTCAGACGTGAACCCTGCAGCCTTGCTCCGCGGGCGGATGGCTGCAGGGTTCACGTGAGGCGCGTGGGGGTGGGGAGGGGGCCAGCTCTCTTATCAAGGCAGCAAAGTACACCGCCCCCGTCGGGGGGTGGGGGCGGGGAGGAGGGGATGGGGGTCAGGTTGCCGGTGAGCAGACGTGACGACGGCGTCCTGGCCTCAACTCTGCACTGCTGTGACTGCGACCGACGGGACTAGACCGCCGCCTCAGAAGTCCCACACGCTGCTGAGTGGACGGTTTGTCCTCACTGGCTGTACACATCCGGTCCGTCACACGGACATTCGGAGTCAAAGCCAGGGCTTTGACTCCGAACTTCGTTATTCGAATATAACTCAAAATCAAAAAATAAATCAAAAATTCGAACGAATATTAGGCATACCTTAATATTCAAACCTGTTATGGGCAGGCCAAGAGGAAGAGACGTCGGAGAACCCGACGCAGTCTATTCATAATATTGTAATGACCACGGAAGAGGTAGTGAATGAAGTATTGATTAGACAGCGATTTATTAGAAACCTAAGAAACCGTTGGAACGCGCAAGACCGGTAACCATAGCAACGCCGGTAAACAAACCTTGCGAAGCCCAATCCAGGTCTTACTGAAGGCATTTAATGGTCAAAATATTATTGATAAATATTTGAATATATTCGAATATTAATATTAATAAACAAACGAACTTCGAATATGATTTTTGGGCAAAGGTCAAAGCCCTATTCTATGCTGGGTTCTGTAGCTTCCGGGGATGTCGGATGTTGTGCGCAGGAGACGCTGTGGGTTTATGTGAGCGCTGTGTGTCACTTTGGAGGAAATTACATGCTGCCCCCAGGCTAGTGGGTCATTTGAAGTGTGCGAGGGTCCGTGGATCGCTGTGTGTGCGCTACATGTGTGTGTTTGTACTTCATGTGTATGGGTCTCTCTGTATGTCCTACATGTTTGTGTTTGCTACATGTTTTCAGGTCTCTTTGTTCGCGTGTGCTACATATGTGTGTGCGTGCGTGTGACTGTGTGTGCCTCCCTATTTGTATGTGTGTGAGTATGTGCTACATGTGTATGGGTTGGTGGGTGGCTGTGTGTGCGTCTGTTTTTGTGTGTGTGCTCCAAGTGTTCCGCCATGAAGGTCACTCCGTGTACGCATGTTGTGCGTTATATATGTGATGAGGGTTATTGTCCTACACAAACACTCATATTTGTTTTATCAAAAATCCATTCAAAAATATGAATCAAAACTGAAAAAAATATGAAATAACTTCTTATGAACATGAGTGTGTGTCGTAGGAGTGTGTGTGTGCGTGTGTGGGGTGGGGGGGGGGTCTCAGCGTCATGACTGCTGGGGTCTGAATCATAGAAACAAAGTAGGACCGCTGTGACCACAACAACCCCACACAGGGGCGGGGAGGAGGAGGAGGAGGAGGAGGAGGAGGAGGTGGAGGAGATGGGGAGGTGGAGGAGGAGGAGGAGGAGGAGGTGGGGGAGGGGGAGGGGGAAGAGGAGGAGGAGGAGGAGGGGGGGGAGGAGATGGGGAGGAGGAGGAGATGGGGAGGTGCAGGAGGAGAAGAAGGGGGTAGAAGAAAAGAGGTAGAGGAGGTGGAGGCGAATAAACAGATTGGAAGTGAAATGAGGAGGAATAAGAGAAGGAGAGCAGATAGAAGGAGGGAGAGAGGAGAGCCGGGGAGGGAAGGAGAGACAGGGTGGGGAGGTGGAGGAAGAGGGGAGGTGGAGGAAGAGGTGGAGGAAGAGGAGAGGTGGGTGGTTAAACTGTTATTTGCACTGGCGCACACTTGTAACACAAGAGGGCTGTCTGACGCACACGTGTAGGCACACACGCACACACACACACACACACAGGGGGTAGATTACATCAGAGCGGGCGGGCCGATCACGCGCACACACTCACCGGGCGTCCAGGTTAGCGGGGGGAGGTAAGTGGGTTCATGCGTGGGTGTGTGAGTGCGCACGAAACACGGCCACGCACAAAGCGGCACACAGGAATAGCAACTGTTCACGCAGAGAACAGGAGTGCAGAGAGAGAGGGAGGGAGGGAGGGAGGGCGATCGAGGGAGTTTGCCACACACAGATGTCCTTGCTGACTCATGCCGTGTTCATTCGTTTGTCATTCAGCAGTTTTCTCCCCCTCTCTCTCCCTCTCCTCCTCTCCCACCACCTTGCTGTCCCTTTCTCAAAGGTGTTTTCGTCGTGTCTGTTCTGATCGGGTCCCTTTTTCATTTTTCTTCCTCTTCTTCTTCGTCTCCTTCGTAACGACGCCCCGTCTCCTAGCAACAAAGCCTGCCAAGCTACTATAAATACCGCCGGCGGAGCCGCGGCGAAGCTAGTCAAAATATGATTCATGTTGGGCGGCCCGGTGGTGAAAAGGTACGCGGCTCTGAGGTGGGGCCCCAGACAGCCTGGGAACCGGACCAGGGGCCCCCGGAGGGAGAGGGCTTTGTGGCCCCGCCAGCACTCTCCCTGCCTCCTCTCCTTGCTCTCCTTTCCTCTTCTTACCTCCCCTCTCTCCTCCCCCCCCCCCCTCTCTCTCTCTCCTCCCCCCCTCTCTCCCTCTCTCCTCCCCCCCCTCTCTCCCTCTCCCTTCCCCCCCTCTCTCTCTCTCCCTCTCTCTCTCCTCTCTCTCTCTCTCCCCTCTCTCTCTCCCCTCTCTCCCCTCTCTCTCCCTCCTCCCCCCTCACCTCTCTTTAAGAGCGACTGGAGCCCTGAGGCCAGAGCAGGGTTTAACACAGTACACCATCCGTTACCTGGTCGCCGCGCAGGGGGAAAATCACTAAATATAATCGTATATCGTACATAATAGCATGTCGTACATTCATGGACTGAGTTAAAAAACGTCGACTTTGGTTCAGAGTTCGCTGCAGCTTTTTTTAATGCTACTCAGCAGTTTGTAACTTAGAAACCGTTATTGAACGTTTTGCAAAGAAAGCTAGCAGGTCGGTTGCTTTGTGGCGGGAAAACAGGGAATAACTCTCGATACAAACAAACAACCAGAAAGGTTTTAATGTTTATTAGATAATTAAGAAACTGTGACAGTTGAATAATAATAGTAAAAGCTCCACATTTACTGCTATACCAAACTAAACAAAACTTTTGGACTTGTTATCGGGGAGCTAGGGACGGGTTAAAAGCTGTTGTTTGAGCGCTGCTCGCTAACAACGGTACGCTCGTTATGGTAGCGACAGACTCTATTGTGCTCGTTAAAAGTTAAAACAACACGCTCCGTCTTAAGTGGTCACCACAATCGCAGCGCAATCTCTCCTCGCATAGCCTTCCTGCTCGGCCCGTCCCAGATGTGTGTAAAAAGTCAATCAAACATTCCCCCTGATTTTATCGTTAAACATTTACAAGTCTCCCAACTCCGACTTTGTAACAGACTGGCTCATTTTCCCAGGTTTTTAATCGCAAACCTTTTCTCGTGGTTTGATTTCCGAGAACCTCTTGAACCCGCGTGCCCTTTGGCAGATTAAGCAACCCCAAACCTGGCACAACGCCACCAGCCAAACAGTGATGCTGGTGCCAAGTTAAACTTGGCCCTGCTGGCTTCACCTGAGACCAACACAGAGAGAGAAAGACCGTCCAACACACTACGAGAGAGACCGACCGACACACTTGGAGAGACCGACCAACACAATGTGAGAGCGACCGACAACAAACACTGTGAGAGAAAGAGACCGACCAACACACAGAGAGAGACCGACCAACAAATACAGAGAGAGATCGACCAACAAACAGAGAGAGACGACCAACAAACACTGAGAGAGAGACCGACCAACACACAGAGAGAGAGACCGACCAACACACAGAGAGAGAGACCAACCAACACACAGAGAGAGAGAGTGAGAGACCGACCAACACACACACTGAAAGAGAGACCGACCAACACACACACTGAAAGAGAGACCGACCGATACACAGAGAGAGACCGACCGATACACAGAGAGAGACCGACCGATACACAGAGAGAGACCGACCGATACACAGAGAGAGACCGACCGATACACTGAGAGAGACCGACCGATACACTGAGAGAGACCGACCGATACACTGAGAGAGACCGACCGATACACTGAGAGAGACCGACCGATACACTGAGAGAGACCGACCGATACACTGAGAGAGACCGACCGATACACTGAGAGAGACCGACCGATACACTGAGAGAGACCGACCGATACACTGAGAGAGACCGACCGATACACTGAGAGAGACCGACCGATACACTGAGAGAGACCGACCGATACACTGAGAGAGACCGACCGATACACTGAGAGAGACCGACCGACACACAGAGAGATACCGACCAACACAAACTGAGAAAGAGAGGCCGACGATACACTGTGAGAGAGAGACCGACCGACACACTGTGAGAGAGACCAGTACAGCTCACAGCAGCTACCCAAGTAGGCCATTATGAGTGAGGTTAAAGTTTACAGGGCTGTATGGCCGTGGACAGATTGACAGGCGGAAGTGACCCACAGCATGGCCAGCCTTGGTGAGAGAATCTATTTTCAGCGAGGTACAGTCAGTCAGGGAACACGTTTTTGAACAAAGGAACCCACAATCGGTGACCCTCGTCAGGGCCATTGTACTCTGTTCAGTACCTCTCTGACACCAGGTACCTCTCCCTCCCCCTCCCCCCCTCCCTCCATCTAACCATTACTCGCTCAATTACTTTGTTCTTCCCCCTCCCTCCATCTCCCCTGCCTCCATCCATTTCCCATCCCACCTCCCTCCTCCCTCCCTCCCTCCCTCTCTCTCCCTTCTCCCTCCCGCCTCCACCTCCTCGTCCAAACTGTTTTCTCTCTCCCTTCCTCCCATTCTTCAGTCGTCTATATATAGCTCATGGAAAAGGTTGTCTGCTCGTGTGGCCCAGTCCCCGGGTTCCCACCAGCTCAGCACACAGAGACAGGACAGGAAGTGGACCAACACACACAGGAAGCAGAGCGGGTGGGGGGGGGGTCGGGTTGGTGGGTGCCCACAAAGGGGTGAAATCACGGCATTCCCCTCGCGGCCGGACAAAGGGCCATCTGAATAAACAGCGGCCATGCCACCGTTTCCCGCGGCTACGGGCCCTACCACACTTACACACGTTGCGTACAACACGTTTATGGTTGATTCCTCAGTGTGTTGGGGGGATGGCTGGAGCACAGAACAGCCTCTCTCAAACCGTGACGTCCACTTAGCCATCTCTTTCCTGTGGGTACGGTGGCCGGGGCCAAGTGTTTATCTGGTGGTTTTTTTAACCCGTGCGTAAAAGTCTCAATATATTCAACTTGGGTCATGGAGAGGCTGAACTCGTTAAGAAAAGATAACTAAAAAAGGTCCCACGACGACCGTAATAGTTCATTAACAATAGAATGCAAATCGTAAGAGCTTGGCGCTTGTTACAGTTGTACCATTTTAAGATTGTAAAGTTGATTCGATCCAAAGTAGAAAAGTAAATTGTGACTCTTCCAAAGGCGAAAGTGATCGTCCAAAGGTCCAATAGGGCATTACAATAAAAAGCATAATAAGAGCTTGGCATTGGGTTGAATTCACTCGTTAAAAACGGTACGACCGTAGCAAAGATAAGTGTTTTGTTACTGTTCCAAAGACCAGAGCGATCGTCCAGACGTCCATGTGAACTATTGCCTCTGGCACCATGCCTGCAGTTACCTTGGCTCGTACCCTGGGGCGGCCAGAGTCTACAAACATTGGCCCACGCAAGACGGGGAACACGTGAGGTTTACACACCGCAGAACGCCAGGTCGCTATTGATAAGGGAGGTTATCAACGATAGGGTGATCGAGGCGATCAGGGAGACGGGCCAACTGGAGCACTCTGTTTGTTTACATGCAGGTCTGATCAAGAGGCAGACACACACACACACACACACACACGTGAGGTGAACACCTCCTAGCAAACGTGAGTATGCATAGGAGGACAGAGGAGACGAGGGTTTAGGTGAGGAAGTAAGGAGGAGATGAAGGGAGCAGAGTTGAGCTGCAGGTACCCTCCGTGAACCACAACCACAGACCCCAAGATGTGTTCATCTCGCTTCTCTCAGAGAGGCCGTAAGGAAGAAGGCCCGACAGAGGAACAAAAAAAGCCGACACATTCCGGTCAAAAGAAACCAGAACTAGAGAGGGAGAAGCAGGCGAGTGAGGTGTACTACGACCAGAAGAGAGAACGTCGTCTGGATGATTCACAGACATCCTGAGGAGGTGATACATCACAGGCCGTCATTCATTCAGACTTTATAAGGACAATCCCTTGGCGGGCTAGTAGCACTCTGCAGCCGGTGTCCAGCCAGGCATGTGATGTTTACGCAACAGCCCCGTGTCATAACCACAGGGTCGGGACCCCTTTCAAGGGACCCCCCCCCCCCCCCCCCCCCCGAAGCCGAGCGATGGAACGGGCCAGAACCACGTGTTTTAAACCAGACTTCCCCAACGTTTCTACCCACCGTGAGGCCATAGAGCAGGACCCTTCCAAAGCAGGGCACGGTGACATATAATTACCAGACAAGCCAAGAGCGTTGGTTTGAGACGAGAACGTCCTTACCACCACACAGGCATTTTGTCCTCCCTTTCAACAAGGAATGCGACTTTGCGTCCATTTGAGACGCTGCCCATGGTAGTGGTCGCCACGTCAGACTGTGTCTGTGACGGCTGTGTGTTCATACTACCATGCTGCACATCTTCATCCCCAGAACACTTGGCACTTATTGTCCACATTTATTGTATGTTTTACCTCCTGGCACTTAATGTGCACACTTATTGTATGTTGTACGTCCTGGCACTTGATGTATGTTGTACGTCCTGGCACTTAATGTGCACACTTACTGCATGTTGTACGTCCTGGCACTTAAAAATAGTGCTTAGCATTGTGTAGCATCTTATGCTAGCTATCTTTGTTGTATACAGGGAATGGGTTAACCTAGTGATTGTTAGTGCTCGTCACTTGGTTCTATGAACATCCTTACTGTACCGACAGCGACATATTGTCGTTTCTCTTTCTTCTGACAAACGTACTTATTGCAAGTAGCTTTGGAATAAAAAACGTCTGCTAAATGTAAATGTAGCATCCACGTAAATAAGCGAGTCTCAAACGCGATCCAACGGACGGCCGTTGTTGTTCTGAACCCGCGTTGCGCTCCGACTGCTCCACGGCGTCCATGTTGCCAGGAGGTCTGCCGCCGGCGCATTTCTCTCTCCCAGCGCGGAACGTGTTTACAGGGACGTGCCTGGACATGACCCCCTCAGACTGAACCACAGCCAGGCAGACCCGGGGAGAACATGCTATAACGGCTACCTGCTCCTTCGCATGACGCGCTGTACGAACTGTCTGGGGAGGACAACGTGAAGGCCGGGAGGGAGACGGAGGGCCCGTGGGACGAGAGACGGACAGCAAAGAGAGATGGACAGTAAAGACAGACAGTTAAGACATACAGACAGACAGTAAAGAGAGACCGACAGACGGAGACAGAGAGACCGACAGACGGAGACAGACAGAGGGGGAGAGAGTAAAGGGAGAGAGGACTATGAACCAAAGAGACAGACAGACAGAGGGAGAGAGAGTAAAGGGAGAGAGGACTATGAACCTAAGCGACAGACAGACAGAGGGAGAGAGAGTAAAGGGAGAGAGGACTATGTACCTAAGCGACAGACAGACAGAGGGAGAGAGAGTAAAAGGGGAGAGGACTATGAACCAAAGCGACAGAGAGAGAGTGAGTAAAGGGATTATGAAGCAAAGAGACAGACAGACAGACAGAGGGGGAGAGAGTAAAGGGAGAGAGGACTACTGAACCTAAGCGACAGACAGACAGAGGGAGCTATGAACCTAAGCGACAGACAGACAGAAGGAGAGAGTAAAAGGGGAGAGGACTATGAAGCAAAGCGACAGAGAGAGAGAGTGAGTAAAGGGACTATGAAGCAAAGCGACAGACAGTAGAGTGCACTGGGCCCAGGGGACCACTGATTTATCTGGCAGGAAACGCACGCAGTAATCAGGTTGTGATCGTGACGCAGAACAGACCGGGGCCAATCAACCGCCAGGCTGTCAGTGCACAACGAGGCAGCCTGCCAATCAGGGAGGGCGTTAGAAGGAGTGATGATTAATCAAATCAGATAGAGGCTGGCGCCTGGCAAGCAAGTTTGCGCGCGCACACACTAAAAAAACACAACACACACAAGACTGAGGCTGGTTACAACCCAAACTATCTCCTTAAACAATACAACCGATTCGTGTCTATTCTGTAATTTATCATCAAGGAGTTTAGGGTAGAGGTCAGGGGTCATCTTGTTCAAGGATGCCTACAGGTTA